>NW_024100492.1:0-70000 GCF_016545835.1 Crotalus tigris
CGGAAGGGCTGTGGTAGAGTTGCTACCTTGGGAGTCGAGGCTCAGTTAAAGAGACTTTCTGGCCTCTGTTGGAAAGGGGGAAAAACCAGTTGTGTCTTTCGTTGAAGCTCATCATCTCTTCCGTGTAATAAGGAGCATCTTTGTTCGTTTCTACCAGACGATCAATCATGGTCATCAGTTCGGCCACCTGAGCCTCTCGTTCCGCCCCTTCGGCCTTGTTGTTGACAGCCAGGAACCGGTTCCCACATTCAGCAGCATATTGCTGCAGTTTTTTATCACATACAGCTATGAAATTTTCGATAGAGGTACCTTCCAGATCCTCTTTGCGTGTGAACAAAAGGATGATGTAATTTTTGGCTTTAAGGCCAAAAATCTCTTTGATCAGCTGAGGCACCTGCTCCTCCTCCTGAGTGAAACGACTAGGACGCATCACATGCAGAATGACGTGGGGACCCGGGGAGCAAAACTTCACGCACTTCCTCACTTCTGCAACAACGTAGTTGGGTGGAAGACTGGGATCGAAAAAGCCAGGCGTATCAACAACCACAACCTTCCTGCTGTTTAGCTGTGTGTCCTCCTTTTGACATGCTGTTGTTACTGATCTAGGTGACATGGAACTTTTAAAGACGTTGCTTCCCAGAATTGTGTTTCCCGTTGCACTTTTCCCATTTGCGCTTTTGCCCACAAGGACGATCCTCTGTTCAGACCCTACAACCCAAAGGGGAGAAGAGAGAAGAAGGGGACTGGTCAGCAGTGTACGACCGTCATAGCTTGTTCCCCCCCCACCCAGAACAGTAGCTTCCACCCCACCTGAACCCCAGGACCCAAGACTTTACCTTGGATGCTTACAGTCATACGCACACCAGCCGCACAGCAGATAACCTGAGATTTCTGCGTGAAAAGCAAAACAGAATCAGCCAAAGGAGAGGCTGCATTGCTCAGGTTGCTAAGAACTCACCTCACCCAGAAGTCAAGCAAGAAATGGAGGGGGATTAAAAAAGGACCTGACTTGGATCAGATCTCCCCCCCCTCCAGCAGGTTCCCCGAGTGGTCTTCCCACTCAGCCCTGTCTGTGACATCCCACAGGATGGACCTCACGCTTGTAGTCGCTCCCTCCATTCTGCAAAACGGCCCTCGGCCACCGGCACTGTCTCCATCAGGTCAGAGACTAGTCTCTCCTACTCGGCTCCCGTGGCCTCGTGCGTCATGGCTGATCCGCTTTGCAAACCTTACCACCAGACAACAAAAACTAGGGAGGGCAGAAGGGGATGATTGGAATTGATGGGTGGCTGGGAGGGGAATGAGGAATGTAGGTGCACGGGTTGTGGCCTGAGAAAGTTTCCAGCACCTCAAGGTGTTTCCCAAAACAATGATTGAACTGGATTGGTGGACAACGGACAATGGGTGGCCCGGGGAGGAAAGGGGGGATTATTGCTGTGCTGTTTTTAATGGCAAAACCTGAAAACTAGCTTTGCTTCTACTGTGCCTATATCAGTGGTTCTCAACCTTTTTAATGCCGCGACCCCCAACCGGCTGTAGGTCGAGGACTACTCAACCGGTCGTAAGTTGAGGATTACTCAACTGGTGCAGCACCGTTTGCAGAATGGGAATTTTGGCGGGCTCAGCAGGGCAGAGACAGCCTGGACAATTCCTATTGGCTTTTGAAAGCCAATAGAATTATACTCTATTCAAGAGAGTCTATTCTATTGGCTTTCAAAAGCCAATAGAATAAAAGGGAGTAGCACAGCTAAGGAAAAGGGGGAAAAAATGGCGGACTGTGTTTTTTGGCGACCCCCGTGAAATGGTCGTTCGACCCCAAATGGGGTCCCGACCCACAGGTTGAGAACCACTGGCCTATATGGATCTATCAGGAAACTTAAACTCTTGGTAAAAGAATTTCCCTGGAGTTTCTTTGCTGCAAATGCCAAAAATCTTCAAAAATCTCCAGTGATGGAGCACCCAAAACTGGTATCACCCTATTCTACTGCCTCCTTGTGCTCCTCCTCCCCCGCTCTTCCTCCAAAGAAGGTGTCAAGTTACCTCTGCAGGCCTCCCCCTAGGATAGATGCAAGTGATCTCCTTGCTCCATTGACCGAGCCCAAATTCAGTCACAGCTGCACATCGGAATTGGTACTGAAGATTTAGGTGCACATCTTGCAAAGTGAATTGATCTTTAGGGCCTTCAGTATGGAGACTCTTCCAATTCTGCCCTGCAATCCGATATTCCACCTGGTACCTAGAGACTGAATGCTTCCCAATGGCGACTGGATCAATACCGATCTGGAAACTATTTGGGTGCACTTGCTCAATCTTGGGAGGGGGAGGTCTTCTAAGAGCAGCTTCCAGCTCCTGACGTTTCTTGAGGACTTCCATAGTCAAGGTTAACCTTTTGGCTTCCAGCAACATTAGCGAGTCAAAGAAATTCTTCATGCTCTCGGCGCTCATTTTCCACTATATTTCAGCAACAGCACGATGGCTTCCTCCACTTTTTCCATGACTAAAAAGGGTTGAATGGTTGAATCTGAAGTGCAGAGGGGTTCCCGACTTGTCCTGATCACAAGGCAGGTCAGCCTCCTTGAGGGCCTCCAGGACAGGTGGGGTTCCCCCATCAGCAAAGGTGATCAGGAGCTGGACGTTATCCTTCACGTCTTTTCCCAACAGGGAGAGCATGGAATCAAAGACGCATTTCTGGGCATGAACTGAATGGGCAAGGAAGGCCTGGGCCACCAAGCAAGTGGCATTAACGTGGTCAATGCCCCCTGGGGCGGAGAAAAATTCTCGGAGCTGCTCCTCAACCAGTTTGTCTTGCTCTGCGTCTCTTTTGCCTCCAAATCCTGGAGTGTCAATGATTGTGAGAGAATAGGGAATCCGGAAACCCTCCTGATGGTGCACCACATAGACAGTGACTTCAGACGTCCTGCTTCCAGCTTCGCTTCTCGGGGTGGTTTCGTGAATCAGTTTGAATCTGAAATTATCTCCCCACTGGACGCCCAGGATATAATTGATCATCCCGTTGATCAGTGTGGTTTTCCCAGACCATGTTGCTCCCATCATCAGGATCACTTTGTTGGGCACTTTTGGGTTCTCCTTTCCAAGCTGGTATATGAGACAGGAGGTGGAGGCATCTGAGGGGACTTTCTCCAGAGGAAGAGCGAACACTAACGGATGTGTGTCCTCCATCGGGGAGCTTCCCTGAAAGAACTGGTGGGCGACGTTGCGTGCATCTTCTTCCTCCAGTGATGTGGAGACTTCCACCTCCTCACTGGGGACACCCAGAGCTCCATTGTCACACACGGCTGACACCCGTATTCTATATGCCGTCTGGGGCTTCAGACCTTCGATGGGGTAAAACTCTATTTTTCTCCCAGTCCTTTTTCCAGTCCACTGGTCCTTCCCAACTCCAGCCTCTACCATTCTGTACTCCACTTTGTACTCCTTGACCACAACTCCTGAGGCAATGATGCTGGGATTCATCCAGGCCACAGAGATGACAGAAGATGCTGCAGTGACCGTTCTTAATTTCTCAGGAGGGCTGGTGGGAAAGGTCTTTATGGGTGGGCTCAGGTCACTGGATTTACTAAATCCAAGCTTGCAACAAGCAGCATACTGGAACTGGTACTCTGTGTTTGATGGCAGATTTTTCAAAAGGAACATCTCCTGGGCGTCCTCTGTCCTCACGGTCTTCCACTTTTCTTCCCCTGCAATCTTGTACTCTGCCAGATAGCTGGAGATGGCAGCCTTTCCATATTCAGCTGGCTGAAACTTCAGCTGAATGCTGTTATGTCTCCGTTCAGTAATCTGCAAAGGGAGAGGTTTTGAGGGCAACTCAAATTCTTGCTGACCAGGCTTCTGTCTTCATAAAGGTAAATGGAGGCTCCTGGGGTCTCCACATCTGGGAGTGAGGCCACGACAAAGCGGACCTTCTCAGTCGATTGGTTGACAGTGAAAAAGTCTTTCATGGATTTGGCCGTTTGGCGAGCATTGTGGGTCCTCTCCTGGTCCTCAAACCAGGCCTTGCCTTTCTTCACCCCAGGAGTGGATCTGGTGGACGTAGCTGATTCTTGCAAGAATTGCTCCTGAAGCTTGTCCCGTAAGCTCAACAGAAACGGCTCCTCTTCGTGTAAAGAAGTGAATATAAAGGAGACCACGTATCCATTCTGAGGGTCGAGAACTATTTCTTCCAACTTGTTCTGAGATGAGATAATTTGTATCTTATTTAAAATAGTCAGAAAAGATTTGACAAAGTTAATTTCTCTTTTCTTGGTGTCTAGAAATTCACGGAGTCTTTGGCTATTGAAGGGTGACCGGTTGATGGACGTCAAGATGTCCACCAGGGTCCCTTCCTCCTGCCCTCCTCCCCGGATGGAAGGTAACACTCTGGCCAGCTGTTTCTGGAAAGTTTGCCTATATTGCTTGCACAGATCCTTGAACTGCTGGATCTTCTCTTTGATCTCAGGGAAGGTCTCGGCAATGGGATCGTTGGCTAGATCATTGCTTTGCATCTGGATTTCGTTGAGTTCCTCCAAGATCTTCTCAGCATCAAAGACCAATTCTAGGCTGATCTCACGGACCATCTTAGCTGCTCTGGTGTTGAGCTTGGTCAGCGGGTAGAGCCAGACCCGCACAGGAACAGCCTTCTCCCCATCTTTCCCTAACATTTTTGGTAGAGTTTCGTAAACTTTCATGGCATCTTGGAAAGTGACTGGATTTTTCTCCAGAGAAAAATCTCCATGGAACGTGCAACTGAACTTCAGAGCATTCTCTTTCTCCTCCTTGTTTAGTTTGGCCTCTGCTTCTCCCATGATTGATATCTCCTTCTTGATTGCAAGATGGATGTTTCCTTCTATATTTTTTATCATCTCTGTTGAAGAAACCTCTCGGTCAAAGACAAAGAAAGCCTGGGCTCCAAAAAGAATTGCAGTGACCACATGGGTGGCCGTGCCATGCTCAAAGACTTCTGGATGGGAAACTTTCTGGGTTCCTAGATGGTTCATTGTCAGCTGCTCATACCTGGTGGTGGTTTTGTACCTAACGGTGACTCTGGCCTGTTGCTTGGACTTCTTGGTATCATGAAGATACTTGGCTGATCCTGAAATGTCCAGGGCGGAGGCCTTGTCATCAATGCTGTCGGACGCAATGATTATCGATTCCGTCTTGGGCTGAGGCTTGATGGTCAGGTCCTTCTGCAGAGAGCTGTAGTCCCAAAGGGTGACGCCTGCACGGAACAAGAGACAACAGGAAGATAAACGTGAAATGAGACCTTAGAAACGCCTAGAGAAGCCCCAGAATGCTGAGACAATAGAGATATCATTTTTCCTGGATGGTGACCTCATTTGTTCTGCCTGGTCATCACCCAGCAGTTTTGCAAACTACCAGAAACTCAAAAAGCTTTTGACTGAGTAGAGAGGAATGGGAACTTCTATGTACCTGTTGATTTCAAGAAAGATTTCCAACTCCCTGGAGAAATCATGTTTTTCATCAGGGGTTCAGAGGGGCCTTCTGTGTTCAGACCTCCCTCCCCCCCAGAAAAGCACCAGCACCACAACTTTAGAATTAATATCCCTCACTTCACTATCCCGGGTAGGACCTCAACTCCTTTTGTAATCATTTTCCAAAGCATTTCAGAGACTTTATTATGAGCCGAGGAAAGTTGCTGTGTGCCTGTCCAAAGGGTTGGATACGCATTCCAGGCAGGTCCTACCCAGATAGCCGTTATCAGCAGGCTGTAGATCCAGGAGCCGAGGCCTGAAGTGACCCTGTGCTGTGCTGGAGAATCGATGGTGGTGCCCTTCTCCCCCCCTCTAGAGATCCTGCAGGGGCTGCCTACCCTTCGGCCTCTCCTCCAGCTCCTACCTGGGATGAGCACATCCGTGCGGCAGTCGTACAGCATCCCCAGCTGGAAGGGGCGGCCCAGGGCTGGGGTCTCCACAATGTTTTCAGCCATGGCCAGGCTCAGCTCCTGCGTGTTGCTCCTGCAAGAGAGAAGAACCACTTGGAGGAGGCAGAGACTGACCAAGAGGGGGGAGAGACAGTGCATGTCCCTCCCTGAACCAGGAGTGTCCCCCAACAACTCTTAGGAAGCTGTTCCAAAAAAGTGCCATTGGGTGCACTCCAGGCCACACCGATAATGAGTTTGGGGAAGGGTGTGTGTCTCTCACAGACCCCCAGATGCTTCGGGTAGCAGAAGGGCCACTGGAGAAGTCCGCACAGCCTACATCCCACACACTAACCAACAAGTGCCACTTACCTGCTCCCCAAATCCACCCATGTAAAGAGTTTTGGGAAGGGGATACCTTCACTGTTAGGACCCAGGTGGGCAACACCAGGCAGCCCTCCAGAGAGTTCTTTATTTCTCTTGGGAAGGTTAAACAAATGGCCCTCCACTGACTAGTCAGTCCCCCAACCAACAGCCAATAGATCAGCGGTTCTCAACCCGAGGAGTCGCGACCCCTTTGGGGGTCAAATGACTCTTTCACAGGGGTCGCATAAAACCATCAGAAAACACATATTTCCGATGGTCTTAGAAAGCGAGACACTGCTCCTCTATCCGTCTCCGCACAGCTTCGAGCTGGGGGCCGTTGCAGCACCGGATTCGTTTACGTTGAGCATCTCCTAAGGGAGGCTGCGTTGCTTCGCAGCCCTGTCGGCGGAGGAGGCTGAACTAGGCTCTGCCGGTGCTGTTGCCCTCTTGGCTTCTCTCTCTGTCTCCCTGCCTGGGCGCTTCTCCAACCAGGCTGGGTGGAGCCGGCGGAGCGGCTTTCCTGCCCCCCCTCCCCGGTCAGCTGGAGCTGGGCAGGTCGGCGACCTTCGGAAGTGCGGCGAGGACAGACGAGGAGCGCTGAGCCCCGAGCGCGGTGGGTGATCAGGCAGCATCATTGCGTGCTTGGAGAGCCCTTAGGCTTGGGGTTTACCACAACATGAGGAACTGTATTAAAGGGTCGCGGCATTAGGAAGGTTGAGAACCACTGCTATAGATTATCCAGCAAGGCCCGAAGGCAGAGTTCCAGGCATACGGCAAGGGCAGTCCTCAGAGCACGGCAAAGGTGCAAGACAAGGAGCAACTTCCAAAAGGCACAGTGAAACAAAAGGCAAATGCAATTCACACCACAAGGGCCCAATTCAACCCAAAAGGCAAAGAGCCCTTCTCAAAGCAAGATGGGGCCCAAGGTAAGGCAGGTCTGAAGGGAGAATCATCAGGGCCAGGGCAAGCCAAGAACAGCCCTCACCAGTCGTTGACGCACAGAGTGAAAGCAGTTCTTAAAGTAAGGCGTAACTGTGATCTGAAGACAAACACTTGTTCCTGGCAAAAATCCCTCCTCACTGCGCCTCCTTAAACGTTACTCTCCAGGTGAACCTTGTGAGGAGCTGGGAACCGTACTCCCGAATAGCTGGGGTGCCGTGGGTTGACTCTGCCTTTCTCGATCAGCCTGTGCCCTCTCTTCCTCCGTGCCTACTCTTCCGAGGGTTGAGGGACCTGCGCCTGCCTCGTCCTCAGGTCGTTTCTCCTGAGCCATAGAGATTGCACCATCCCCGTGCACTGACCCTGGCTCCATATCCTCCTCCTCCTCAGACCTGGGCTCTGACGGGGCCATGATATTCACCCTGTGTCTCTCACAGACCCTCAAAGTCTGAAGACCACCTACGTGGCTGTCACAAGGGCTATGGGACCAGCAGGCAGATCCGCTACTCCCCCAGGGTTCAGGCAGTGGGCAAAGATCATGCTCCACCCTCTGAAGGTGGTTGGTGCCTTCATGGGCAGAGGTGCCCATCCTGCATCGGGGGAGTAAGGATCCCTCTGTCCGGAGCAGTGGGGCAGGGACAGTTTTGAGGTGGGACGACCTTTCTTCCTAACAATAAGAGGACCAGACAGGAACACCAATTGGTTCTTTCCAGGGGAAATGAACTCAGAACGGACACACCTCAAACAGGAAGCGATGGCCAAGGCACGGATCGGCCCCATCAAATGGCCGGGTTAGTTTTTTCCGTGTTGCAAAGTGGAGACGTCATGCCACGAGAGAGTTCAGCCCACTTAGTCAGCACAAAAGAGGGAGCAGAGATAATCCCCGATTTATAACAGTGCAGTATGAAGTTAGAACAGTACCGGGAAAAGGGATTTAGGAACATTTTACACACTGAATGACCGTTGCAGTGTCCCCAGGGTCACGTGATCAAAATTCAGCCACTTGGCAACAGACTCCTATTTCTGACCGTCGCTGGATCCCAAGGTCACCCGATCCCTTTTCGCGACTTTCCGACAAGCAAAATCAACTGGGGAAGCCGGATCCACTTAACGGCTGAGGGACTAACTTATCGACGGCAATGATTCACTTAAAAACCAAGGTGAGAAAGATCATCAAATGGGGCAAAGCTCACTTAACGTATGCCTCACTTCACAAGAGAAATTTGGGGCTCAGCTGTGGCATAACTAGAGGACTACCTGTATATGACCCATCAAAACTAATCAAGGAGTGAGAACAATTAAGCAGTGAACCACCTGCCTCCAGAAGCGGTGAATGCTCCAACACTGGAAGCTTTTAAGAAGAGACTGGACAGCCATTTGTCCGAAATGGTGTAGGGTTTCCTGCCTGAGCAGGGGGTTGGACTAGAAGACCTCCAAGGTCCCTTCCAACTCTGTTATTCTGTTCTGTTCTGTTCTTAATTGAGGGCACAAATCTTTCTAGCTCAGGCACGTCAAACCCGTGCCTGTTCTAGCTAACTGAGTTGCAAAGAAGGAAAGAGAAATTTGCGTAACCGAATGAATCTGTTTACAGCAGGAAGAGGAGCAGAGTCTGCTTTCCTCTGCTGGGCTTGTGGCAGGATCAAAATCCTGGGGCTGGGCAGTGTCGCGATGTTTCTGGCCACAGGAGCGTCGCAACCCCCCCACCCCACTGTGGGCAGGGAGGTCTTGACCACACAGGCCTCCGACACCATCACCACCACCACCCCAATTCCAGAGAAGCCTGGTCTTCTCCCCCCTTTCCCGCTCCTACTGGCCCTCTCTCTGCCCCATAGTATCTTGAGTCCCCTTACCTTCCCCTTCCTTTGCAGCTGCTGCCTAAGCTGTGACAAGCCCCGATGCCAGAGTCGGGCTAGGAAGCTGCCCAAGGAGTCTTCCTGCAGTCTGGGTGTGACCTCTCTGATTTTCACTTTCACTTTCACTGACAGGAAAGGGCCGGGCTTCGAAGCAACTCAGACTTGTCAATTTAATGATCAAAGGCCTGGAGACTTACGAAAAGAACGGCTGCAGGACTTGGGTTTGGCTAGCGTAAAGAACATAAAGAAAGGGGCGACATGATAGCAGAATTCTAGTATTTGAGGGGCTGCCCCAAAGAAGAGGGGGGGGTCCACCCATCCTCCAAAGCAGCAGAAGGCAGGACAAGAAGCAACAGATGGAAACTAATCGAGGAGAGAAGCCACCTAGAACCGAGAAGAAATTTCCTAATATCTGAGTCCCCTTACCTTCCCCTTCGTTTGCAGCTGCTGCCTAAGCTGTGACAAGCCCCGTTGCCAGATTCGGGCTAGGAAGCTGCCCAAGGAGTCTTCCTGCAGTCTGGGTGTGACCTCTCTGATTTTCACTTTCACTTTCACTGACAGGAAAGGGCCGGGCTTCGAAGCAACTCAGACTTGTCAATTTAATGATCAAAGGCCTGGAGACTTACGAAAAGAACGGCTGCAGGACTTGGGTTTGGCTAGCGTAAAGAAAATAAAGAAAGGGGCGACATGATAGCAGAATTCTAGTATTTGAGGGGCTGCCCCAAAGAAGAGGGGGGGGTCCACCCATCCTCCAAAGCAGCAGAAGGCAGGACAAGAAGCAACAGATGGAAACTAATCGAGGAGAGAAGCCACCTAGAACCGAGACGAAATTTCTAATATCTTGAGTCCCCTTACCTTCCCCTTCGTTTGCAGCTGCTGCCTAAGCTGTGACAAGCCCCGTTGCCAGATTCGGGCTAGGAAGCTGCCCAAGGAGTCTTCTTGCAGCCTGGCTAGGGTGAGGGTGTGACCTCTCTGATTCCCACTTTCACTTTTGCTGACAGGAAAGGGCGGGGCCTCGAAGCAACTCAGACTTGCCAATTCAGAGAGGCCAATGTAATGATCAAAGGCCTGGAGACTTAAGACATAGGAGAAGAATGGCAGGACAAGAAGCGACAGATGGAAACTGATCGAGGAGAAAAGCAACCTAGAACTGAGAAGAAATTTCCTAATAGTGAAGGCAATTAACCAGCGGAACAACCTGCCTCCAGAAATCGTGGGTGCTCCATCACTGGAGGTTTTTGAGAAGAGAGGAGGCAGTCACTTGTCTGAGATGGTAGAGGTTCTGCTTCAGCAGGGGGCTGGACTAGAAGACCTGCAAGGTCCTTTCCAACTACCTCCTTCTGTGATTCTGCAAGGGTCTCCTTTTTGATCACGGGATTGGACTAGAAGACTTCTAGGGTCCCTTCCAGCTCTGTCATTTTATGATTCTGCAAAGCGCTTGAGCTGGGGTTGGACTAGAAGACCTCCGAGGTCCCTTCCAGCCTGCGATTCTATGTTCTAGGCAGGAGAGATCCATATTTCCTGGCCAAAGAGGCAAGATTTGTTCTGGGGCTCGACTGGAGAGTGACCTGGTCCCCACGTTGGCAGAGGTTAGTCCATGCTTGTCGGTCAAGCTGTGGATCATGGGTCTGTTTTCCTTCGGCAGCAAGTAGCCCATTCTCAGCCCTCTCGGAAAACTACAGGCTGTTTCCTCTGCGCAGCCCCACCACAAGGCTCTGCTCTTAGCTCTAAATCAACCGGGGGGGGGAGATCTGCCAACCCCCAACTTCGCAAAGCCCCGTGAAGGGTCAGACAACGGCAAGCCCTTGCAACAAGCCACCGAGTCCTCACAGCCCTGTGCAGTCCTGACTTCACGACTAAAACATTCATCTGCAGAAAAAGAAAAGGAACTCCTAATCCCTCGCTTAGAACGGGGAGAGGGCGGGGTGCAGCCTGGTTTCCTCCCCTGTCTTGGTGGCAGGATCAGAATTCAGGCCCTTGGCAAGCTGGTGGTCTTTGCAGCCACAGGAGCTCCGCAAGTATTGGCTGAGAGCTTGACCTCACAAAACTCTCCCCCCCCAACTCCAGAGAAGCTGGCCTTCTCCCTCCCTCCCCCCTCCCACTGGCCCGCTCTCTCTGCCCCTCCCTCCCGCACACCTGTGTGCTCTTAGCTTCCTTTTCCTCTGCAGCTGCTGCCTACAGGCTGAATACAGACTGGGCTAGAAAGTTTCTCCCCGAAGAATCTTCCCTCTCCTTAACTTCCACTTCGCTTTTACTCATCAGGAAATGAGCAGCGGTGGAAGGCAGCTCCAGGTTCTGGCTGACCACTTCTCCATCTTCAGAAAGGAGGGGGGAGAGGGGCTCCTGGTGGAAAGACCACTCTTCTTCCTCCCCCCCCCCTCCAGACTTAGGAAGGCAAACACCCCATCCTGACTTTGACAGCTTCCGGGAGGATGTTTCTCAAGCTGAGCAACTTGAAAGTGGGGGGGGGACTTCAGCTCCCAGCATGCCCCAGCGAGTATGTTGAGAAGCTCTAGTCTCTTTATCTCCCTCCCTCCCTCCCTCCCTCCAGCTGTTTCATTCTTGGCCACTTGAAAATGGGTGGACTTCAGCTCCCAGCATGCCCCAGCCAGCATGTTGAGAAGCCCTGCTCTTTGTCTACCTCCCTGCCTTCCTCCTGAATGGGAAGGTTCTAGAAAAGTTTAAAATTTTCTATTCAGCAACAGGCTCACTGAGCATGTGCAAGAAAACATGAGTACGTGCCTGAAACTAAGTAGAGAATGTCCACATGTAGAGAACAAAAGAATACCCATATATGGTAAGGTAGGAGGTAAGGTAGGATAATTGTGTCGTCTGATAGGTTTGTGACCTGCCACGTCAGGAATAGCTGACGTAGGTGTAGGAGGAGTTAGGGAGGGGTATAACTGCTGTTACGCTTCTGTAGGAGGTGTGGCTTTTCCTGCAACTCTTGTGAGTGCATGGTTAAGTCCACCACGCTTTGCAAACCGTCTTTTCTGCTAAACTTGATTTTTGATAATAAAAGAAACTTTATTCTGCTACTCCGAACCTCGTCTCTGAATTTCTTTCAAGGAATTCTACAAACAAATTGGGGGCTCGTCCGGGATCCAATCTGCGCTGGGACTCTGAGGGGTCCTCCTTAGGTGCACCCCTTTCCTTTTGAAAGGAGGGGAACCACCCAGAGGACTGCGGAGCTCTTGGAAAACCCGTAAAATTTTAATAAAGACGAGTATTAGGAGAAGGGTGAATAAAGTGCGGAACAGCCTGAAGACAGACCGGGTAACATCTGCGCGCAGACCCTGGTGAGTACTGGTTTGAAAACACCAGAACACAAGAGTCCAGGGCGGTCGGGATAGAGTGTGTGGATGTGAGAACTGGCAACGGGGCCGGGTGGAAGTCCTTTTGAGGGACCTCGGGGAGGTCTGCAGGACGGAGTGAGTGAAGGGGATATTATTGAATATCCGGAGACGGTGACGTGTGGAATTGAGAAGGAGTTGCTGGGAGGGACATAGGCACACATACTCAAGATAGGCTGAGCACCCATAAAAGAAATGGGGGGCAATACAGGGTCGACCAATCCGGGGAAAAAGTGTGTTAAAAGGATCCGTAAAAACCCCAAACTTAAAATCGACCCGAATGGCCCTTTGGGCAAAATATTGGCTGGATGGGGATCCCCGCCCTATAACCGGGAGATTTTGAGGTTGGGGTTGAATAAAGAAGATATGGTCAATTTATGTTGTTTTATTTGGTGGGAGGAATTGGAACCTAGCCCCAACAACAGCCAGAGAAGGAGGAAAGTGTATATTCAGAGAAAGTAAGGCAGAAAGTAAAATGATGGTAGCAACAGTACAGCAAGTGATGAAGCAGGAAAAACCTCCTAGAAGAGAGTTTGGGGATAAGAAGAGTCCCTTTGAGACAAGATATAGGGGGGATGAAAGGAACCAGTATGTTAATGGGAGTAGAGGAAGGGAATTTGGAGGATTTCAAGGTGGATACCAGAATAAGGAGACAACGTGCTTTGGATGTGGAATGAAGGGCCACTTTAAAAAAAAAATAAAAAATAAAAAATAAAAAAATTGCCCTAAACGCGCGAGAGAACAGCAAGTTTACTCAGTGTGGGAAGAAGAAGATAGTTTTTACTAGGGGAGGGAAAGGAGCTCATTGGCTTTTGAACAGCTCCTTGAAATAATAATAATAGTTATTGATTTGTCAAGAGAAAGTATGAAATGAAATATCCCTATGTGAAAGTGTTTATACAAGCAGTTTGAATGGAAGTGAATGTATGGATATGCTGATCCTGTCTCTCTCTCTCTCTCTGTGTGTGTGTGAGTGAGTTTCTCCCCCATTTAAACTGCAGGTTTTATTGTTTTAGCAAGTGTTTGCATGAGAAGAGTTCCATGGAGAATGTGAGAGAATTTATGGCAAATTCATGTGAAGGAGAGAAAGCTATTCCTCCCCCTTCGTTTTCAGCTGGCTGTGTTGCTTTAAGAGTGAGAGACAGAAAGAAAAGGGGGGGGCTGCTCATTTTAACTTTTTTCTCCGCTTGGAATTCTGCTTTGGGAGGAAGGTGGGGTGGATGTGAAATTTAATACCCATTCTTATAGTAATGAAATATGAGAAGAACTTGAATACACCTATACTGTAGTTTTATTTTTATGTTTTTATGTCTGTGTGCAGGACACACTGATAAAAACATAATATCTAGGAGACCTGAAGGAATGGTAATTCAACCCTTGTTTAAAACGAAGGAGTTGAGAAAATTTTGGGATTATAAATGAGCTATGTTTTGAATAAAGATTTGTATGCAAACAAACTCAAGCAGAGTTGGTGAGCGCTCCTTTGTTGGCTCTTTACTAAGCAATGTGTTTGTAAATACGGATAAAAGAAATGGCTAGGGGAGGGATAATTGATACTTTTCTATGGTTAATATATGGTTGGTTATATGATATGTAGACAAATACATAAAATGCTCTATAACATCTAATGGTGAGGCTATTTCAATGCATTCAAGTTGATTTTAAATCATCTCAAGTAGGAAATTCCACAATATGAAAACTAATGACATGTTTATAAAGAATTAGATACTGGGGCTGTTTTCTGCTTTGTCTTATCTCAGGAAACAAGGCTTGCTGATCTAAACACCCCCTTTGAAATTTCCTGTCCACAAGTTTGAGGTGGGACAGTGGATCCTGATCCGAACGTGAAAGGAGGAAAAACTGCAACCTAAGTGGGAAGGACCATTCCAGTGTTGCTGACTTCTGAAACAACAGTCTGGACGAAAGAAAAAGGGTGGACCCACTACACACGAGTGAAGGGACCAGTAGCTGAACCAAAAGAACAGTGGACCTGTGTTCCAAATCCAGAACCTTTAAAGCGACAGTAATCGAATGTCCAAACCAGATCTATGACTGGAGAACGATATAGGAGAGCAACAAAAACAGAAGGATGTGAAGCCTGCATTACGAATGCCACCAAAGGAAACGCAGTAATTAAAACCTTGGTATATTATACCCCAGCACCTAGGGGATGTATATTTCAATCTATGTGTCAATTAAATAACACACAATATTCAGTTTGTAAGGGAGAAGACAAGAAGATACAATGTTATGATCCATCAATGCCAACATATTTCAATTTTAGTATATATGTAGGTCTAGCTAAAACAGGAGCAAGACAGAGACCTGAAAATGAATGGAAAGATTAAAACTATGTTAACGAAATTATATTTGGAAACAGGAATGAATTGGATGAAAACTTTGCCTATAGCCCTGTTTAGAATAAGAACACAACCTAGGAGGGATGTTGGGATTTCACCTTATGAGATGTTATTTGGCATGCCACTAAGAAATGCTGGTATACAAATGGGGAATCTACCTAGTAAAGATAAGGGACTGATTCAATACTTGCAAATACTGTCCCAGACTTTTGATTCTTTCAGAAAAACTGGCTATTTGATACAAACTCCTCCTCTAAGCTTCAAAGTCCACTCCATAGAAGTCGGAGACCAAGTGTGGATAAAGACGTGGAAAGATGATTCCCTCAAACCGAAGTGGGATGGACCGTTCTTGGTGTTATTGACCACAGACACTGCCATTCGGACACAAGAAAAGGGTTGGACTCATTATACCCGAGTAAAGAAGGCTAATCTTGAGGAGTCGGAAACATGGAAAGCATTTCAAAAAGAAAATATTAAACTAGTGACCAAATAAGAAATGGGGGAATTGAATGGGAAGGTTCTAGAAAAGTTTAAAATTTTCTATTCAGCAACAGGCTCACTGAGCATGTGCAAGAAAACATGAGTACGTGCCTGAAACTAAGTAGAGAATGTCCGCATGTAGAGAACAAAAGAATACCCATATATGGTAAGGTAGGAGGTAAGGTAGGATAATTGTGTCGTCTGATAGGTTTGTGACCTGCCACGTCAGGAATAGCTGACGTAGGTATAGGAGGAGATAGGGAGGGGTATAACTGCTGTTACGCTTCTGTAGGAGGTGTGGCTTTTCCCTGCAACTCTTGGGAGTGCATGGTTAAGTTTCACCACGCTTTGCAAACCGTTTTCTTTTACTAAACTCAACTTTGATAATAAAAGAAACTTTATTCTGCTACTCCGAACCTCGTCTCTGAATTTCTTTCAAGGAATTCTACAAACACTCCATCTAACTTCCACTTTCGCTTTCACTCAAGAGGAAATGCACAGGGTTGGAAAGCAACTCCGGGTGCTGACTGACCGCTTCTCTATCTTCATAAAGCGGGAGGGAGGGAGGGAGCGAGCCTGCTAGTGGAAAGACACACACACAAACACACACACAAAGATTCAGGGAGGCCAACACCCCACAGATTCACAGCCTCCAGGGTGGCGTTTCTCAAGCTTGGCTTCCCCGTATGCCCCAGCCAGTGTGTTGAGAAGCACTGATCTGTCTCACTCGTGCATCCACGCGTATTTCCCCTCCCCCCCTATGCATCCATCTGTCCATGCAAAGGTATTTCTCATCCTTTTGCAACTTGCAGATGGGTGGACTGCAACTCCTCAAATCCTTCAGCCGACATGTTGGGAAGCTCTAATCTCTTTCTGTCCATCACTCCCTTCCTCCCCTCCCGCCTTCCATCCCTCCATCTTTCCAATCCATCATCCATCCATCTTTCAGCTCCCAGCATGCCCCAGTTAGTATGTTGAGAAGCTCTGGTCTCTTTGTCTCCCTCCCTCCCTCCAGCTGTTTCATTCTTGGCCACTTGAAAATGGGTGGACTTCAACTCCCAGCATGCCCCAGCGAGTATGTTGAGAAGCTGTGATGTCTCTCTCCCTCCCTCAATCCATCCCTCCCTCCAGCTGTTTCTCATTCTTGGCCCTTTGAAAATGGGTGGACTTCAGCTCCCAGAATTCTCCAGCCAGCACGTTGACAAGCCCTGCTCTCTACCTCCCTCCCTCCCTCCCTCCCTCCCTCTTTCTCATCCATCCATGTCCCAGAGTTAAAGAGCTCTTCTTGTGGCCAGGTTCCCATCGCTGTGAGGAATTGGTCGGGGCCAGTATAAAGGGGGCGTCTCTCTTTTTCCCCCGCCTTTTTTCTGTGTTCGGCCTGCGGTTTCATTTACCTCACGACCATCCTGTCTTTGCTGCTGCAGGAGGCGTTCTGCGCTGTGATTGGTTGCCGCAAGTATAAAGGGGGCGTTTCCCTCCCACCTCCCCTTTTCTGTGTTTTTCCTGTTGTTTCATTTACCTCAGGATCGTCCTGACCGTCTGGTTTGTTCCTGCAGGAGGCGCGCTATGCTGTGATTGGTTGCCGCAAGTATAAAGGGGCGTTCCTCCCCCCCCCGCTTTTTTTCTTCTCTGTGTTTTGCCTGTTGTTTAATTTAGCTCAGGGTCGTCCTGACTGTCTGGTTTGTTCCTGCAGGAGGCGCGCTATGCTGTGATTGGTGGCCGCAAGTATAAAGGGGCGTTCCCCCCCCCGCTTTTTTCTTCTCTGTGTTTTGCCTGTTGTTTAATTTACCTCAGGATTAACCTGACCGGTCTTGTCTGCTGCTGCAGGGGGCGCGCTATGCTGTGATTGGTTGCCGCAAGTATAAAGGGGCGTTTCCCCCCTCCCCCCCCGCTTTTTTCTTCTCTGTGTTTTGCCTGCTGTTTCATTTACCTCAGGATCGTCCTGACCGTCTGGTCTGTTCCTGCAGGAGGCGCGCTATTCTGTGATTGGTTGCCGCAAGTATAAAGGGGCGTTTCTCCCCCCCCCCCGCTTTTTTCTTCTCTGTGTTTTGCCTGCTGTTTCATTTACCTCAGGATCGTCCTGACTGTCTGGTCTGTTCCTGCAGGAGGCGCGCTATTCTGTGATTGGTTGCCGCAAGTATAAAGGGGCGTTTCTTCCCCCCGCTTTTTTCTTCTCTTGTATTTTGCCTGCTGTTTCATTTACCTCAGGATCGTCTTGACCGTCTTGTCTGCTGCTGCAGGAGGCGCTCTGCGCTGAGATTGGTGGCCTTAAGTATAAAGGGGGCGTTTCCCTCCACTTTCCCCCCTCCCCCCGGCCTTTTTTCTTTTTTCCAGCTGCCTTTGGAAAAAGCACCTTTGGGACATTTTAAATTAAACCAGGGGTCTTCAAACTTGGCCCTTTTATGACTCGTGGCCTTCAACTCCCAGAATTCCTCGGGCAGGCACGTTGGCTGAGGAATTCTGGGAGTTGAAGTCCACCAGTCATAAAAGGGCCCAGTTTGAAGACCCCTGTCTTAAAGCATCCCGGCTGAGGAATTCTGGGAGTTGAAGTCCACCAGTCACAAAAGGGCCAAGTTTGAAGACCCCTGTTCTAAACCATATCAGTAATTCTGCTTTCAGGGTGGAGGAGGAAACACAGGCCATAATGGGTCATTGTGGCTGGATCTGTTGCCTGTGAGGGAAGTTAGCCCAGAGAAGGAAATATTAAAAGGGCAGAAAAATATATTTTTCCTCACAAGGATTTTTTTAAAACCAAACCTGGCCCCAAATCTATCTCTCTGCCCCAAGCAAGAGCTAGCCCTATACAAATGCAGATGTAAAACCATCAGAAAGTAGAAGAGGGTATAAAAACCTACTGCCCATGTGCTCAACTCCTTTTTCCTCTCCTGCTTTTCCTTGCAAGGACCATCTTTCTGCTTCTTCAGTAAAGTGTAACCTTCCCAAAGCAGTCACCATGTTGCTCATTTATTCCCGGCTTGGATGAACCAGGATGAAGACTTACTTCTGACACCTGCTTGACCATGGGCCGGGTACACATTACCAGGGAGACGGTCTTGCCCGGCTATAACGGCTACTAGCAGGCCGTGTGCTTAGGGTTTCTGGGCTGAGACCATGCATTAATCGCAGTCCGGGAGGCCAGGAGTGCTAATGTTGTCTTAGGAATTGTTAGAAGGAGAATTCAAGATGGACAATATTTAATATTTATTTGCTACGTATAGGTAGAGATGTGGGTTTCTACATATCTTGTTCATGGTATGTTTAAGTGTGTGTCATGTACGAGTTTCACTTTGAGAGTGGGCAACTAAATTTCATTTTTGATGTGTGCCATTGTGCCCGCAGTCTAAAAAAATGACAATAAAGGTTATCTATCTTATCTAATCGGTGAAGAAAATGGATGCACAACGGAGGCCGTTGCTGGAGGAGGAGATGACGTTTATTTCCAAGCGCAAAATATAGGCAGCATGTGAGGTCAGCAATTGGAGGTGGCCCAGGCAAGATAAAATATAAAACGTATTGCTTTTTTTTCTCCGAAGGCAGACAGAAAGAATCCCAGCCCTTATCAACCCTTAGAAAACGTAATTGTAAGAATAGAAAATAGTCCTTGGTACTCTCTGGGCTTGGTTGTTTTCTTGCAGACGTTTCGTGACCAAACTAGGCAACATCATCAGTGCTAGGAGGGAGGAGGAAGAGGAGGAGAAAAAGAAATAATAATAATAGTAGTAAAGTTGGAAGGGACCTTGGAGATCATCTAGTCCAACCCCCTGCTCGGGCAGGAAACCCTACACCATTTTGGACAAATGGCTGTCCAGTCTCTTCTTAAAAACTTCCAGTGTTGTCAGGAAATTTCTCCTTAGTTCTAGGTTGCTTCTCTCCTTGATTAGTTTCCACCCGTTGCTTCTTGTCCTGCCTTCAGGTGCTTTGGAAAATAGCTTGATTCCCTCTTCTTTATGGCAGCCCCTGAGATATTGGAATACTGCTATCATGTCCCCCCTTGTCCTTCTCTTCGTTAAACTAGACATACCCAATTCTAGCAACCGTTCCTTATATGTTTTAGCCTCCAGTCCCCTAATCATCTTTGTTGCTCTTCTCTGTACTCTTTCTAGAGTCTCAACATCTTTTTTACATCGTGGTGACCAAAACTGGATGCAGTAATTCCAAGTGTGGCCTTACCAAGGCCTTGTAAAGTGGTATTAACACTTTATGTGATCTTGATTCTATCCCTCTGTTAATGCAGCCTAGCACTGTGTTGGCCTTTTTGGCAGCTGCAGCACACGGCTGGCTCCTATTTAGGTGATTGTCTACTAGGACTCCGAGGTCCCTCTCACAGTTACTACTATTGAGCATGGTGCCACCTATGCTGTACTTGTGCATTTGGTTTTTCTTGCCTAAATGTAGAACCTTGCTTTTTTCACCCTTGGATTTCATTTTGTTAGTTAGTGCCCAGTGTTCAAGTCTGTCCAGATCCTTCTGTATCTAAGCCTGTCTTCTGGAGTGTTGGCTATTCCTGCCAGCTTGGTGTCATCTGCAAATTTGATGAGTTCCCCATCTATCCCTTCGTCCAAATCGTTGATGAAGATGTTGAAGAGCACTGGGCCCAGAACAGAGCCCTGGGGCACCCCACTACACACTTCCCTCCATATAGATGCAGTTCCATTGAGGACCACTCGCTGAGTACGGCCGGTCTAGGGGGTCCCTGGTGCTCTCTGAGCTTGGTGGATTTCTTGCAGACATTTCGTGACCCAACTAGGTAACGTCAGCAGTGCTAAGGGAGGGAGGGGTCCATTTCCCATGTCAACTGTCCTCATAGGACAGATGCAAGTGATCTCCTCGCTCCATTGATTAAACTCTCCTTCCATCCCTGCAGTGCATCGGATATTTAGCTGCACGTCTTCTAGGACCTCCTTAGGATCTTCCGCATGGAGATTTTGCCATTCCTCCTTGCCTGCAATCTGTAATTCCTCCAGCTACTGGGAGACCAAGCGGGCCAATGGATCCGTCGTGATCTCGATAAGATTTGGTTGAAGTTTCTCAATCTTAGGGCAGGGAGGACTTCTGAAGAGCAGCTTCCAGCTCTTGAAGCTCGTGGGGGACCTTCTCGGTCGAGGTTAAACTTTTAAACCAGTGGTTCTCAACCTTTTTAATGCCGCAACCCCCCCCAACCGGTCGTAAGTCGAGGACTACTCAACCGGTCGTAAGTCGAGGTCTACTCAACCGGTCGTAAGTCGAGGACTACTCAACCGGTTGTAAATCGAGGACTACTCAACTGGTGCAGCCCCGTTTGGAGAATGGGACTTTTGGCGGGCTCAGCAGGGCAGAGACAGCCTAGACAATTCCTATTGGCTTTGGAAAGCCAATAGAATTAGACTCTATTCAAGAGAGTCTATTCTATCGGCTTTCAAAAGCCAATAGAATAAAAGGGAGTAGCACAGCTAAGGAAAAGGGGGAAAAAATGGCGGACGGCGTTGTTTGGCGACCCCCGTGAAATGGTCGTTCGACCCCAAATGGAGTCCCGACCCCACAGGTGGAGAACCACTGGTTTAAACGTTTATCATCCAGAACCGTTAACGAGTCAAAGAAATCCTTCGTGCTCTTGCTGCTCATTTTCCAGGATATTTCAGCGGTCACATTACGGCTTCCTTCATTTTCCTGGTGGGAGCAAAGAAGGACGAATGGTTGAAGGCAACGCGGACTCGGCAGCAACGACCCAGCCGCCCTTTGAACGCCGTTTTTTTTTTTTTTTTACGAAACGAGGAAGAATTAAAAAAAAGAGAGAGACAGTCAAGGAAAGGTTGAGAGCCAACGCTAAGATGGCCGGGAGAGGAAGCAGGGATGCTGAACACAACGGGGGGTGGGGGGGTGGGGTGGACGAGAAGACCTTTGAGGTCCTTTCCAACTTGGTTATTCGGAGGAGGAGGAGAGAAGGGTCTCCTGTTGCAGCAGGGGGCTAGACTAGATGCCCTCTAAGGTCCCTTCCAGCTCTCTAATTCTGTAATGGTTTCCTTCTGGAGCAGGGGGTTGAACTAGAAGACCTCCGAGGTCCCTTCCAACTTGGTTATTCGGAGGAGGAGAGAAGGGTCGCCTGTTGCAGCAGGGGGTTGGACTAGATGCCCTCTAAGGTCCCTTCCAGCTCTCCAATTCTGTAATGGTTTCCTTCTGGAGCAGGGGGTTGGACTAGAAGACCTCCAAGGTCCCTTCCAACTCGGTTATTCGGAGGAGGAGGAGGTGAGAAGGGACTCCTTCTGGAGCAGGGGGTTGGACTAGATGACCTCTAAGGTCCCTTCCAGCTCTGTCCTTCTGTGATGGTTTCCGGCCTGAGCAGGGGGTTGGACTAGATGACCTCCGAGGTCCCTTCCAACTCAGTTATTCGGAGGAGGAGGAGGGGAAGAGAAGGGTCTCCTGTTGCAGCAGGGGGCTGGACTAGATGACCTCTAAGATCCCTACCAGCTGTGATGGTTTCCGGCCTGAGCAGGGGGTTGGACTAGAAGACCTCCAAGGTCCCTTCCAACTCTGTTATTCAGAGGAGGAGGAGGAGGAGGTGAGAAGGGACTCCTTCTGGAGCAGACTAGATGACCTCCAGGGTCCCTTCCAGCTCTGTCCTGTGATGGTTTCCGGCCTGAGCAGGGGGTTGGACTAGATGACCTCTAAGGTCCCTTCCAGCTCTGTCCTTCTGTGATGGTTTCCGGCCTGAGCAGGGGGTTGGACTAGATGACCTCTAAGGTCCCTTCCAGCTCTGTCCTTCTGTGATGGTTTCCGGCCTGAGCAGGGGGTTGGACTCGATGACCTCTAAGGTCCCTTCCAACTCTTGTCCTTCTGCAAGGATCTCCTGTTCCAGCAGGGGGGGTTGGGCTAGATGACCTTGCGAGGTCCCCTCCCAACTCTCGTGTTCAGGGATTCGGTCTTCTGTTAGCATCTGCAGAAGAACGGACGACGGAGGAGAAACGCGATCACTGCTGAGCCCATTTGGGCTAAATGTGAGTCCCTGGGCCCGTGGGTTTTTCTTTTTTTTCTTCTTCCTCTTTGATCTAACCCACCCACCCACCCTGTCCCCTCTTGCGTCATTCCCTGGTGACCATCCCGATGGTAAACAACTCCCCTGCCGGCCAGGTTCCCCCCACCGATGGGAGGCAAAGAGATTGGCGCCAGCTCGGGGAGGGACCGAGTCACGAGATCGAATCACCTCTCGCTTCCGAGGTCAAAGAGCAGAGCAACAAGAACCAAGCATGAAGCACCTTTGGCTGATCTTGGGTGTCCTCCTGGCTTTGGGGGCCACGGCCCCCCAAGGGAAGAAGGTGAGCTTCCTTGGGGTGGGGGTGTCAAAAGGGGGGGAACAAGAAGATCGGAAGGGTTTGAGTGGAGACGGGCGATCAGACAATCCTTCGGACAATGCTGGAGCAGGGGGGGTTGGACTAGATGACCTCCAGGTTCCCCTCCCAGCTCTGTCATTCGGCAAGGGTCTCAAGCTGGAGCAGGGGGGGTTGGACTAGATGATCTCCAGGGTCCCTTACAGGTCTGTCATTCTGTAAGGGTCTGAAGCTTGAGCAGGGGGTGGACTAGATGACCTCCAGGGTCCCTTCCAGCTCTGTCATTCTGTAAGGGTCTGAAGCCTGAGCGGGGGGGGGTCAGACTAGGTGACCTCCAGGATCCCTTGCAGCTCTGTCATTCTGTAAGGGTCTCAAGCCTGAGCGGGGGGGGGGTGTCAGCCTGAGTGGGGGGGGTCAGACTAGGTGACCTCCAGGATCCCTTCCAGCTCTGTCATTCTGTAAGGGTCTCAAGCCTGAGCGGGGGGGGGTGTCAGACTAGGTGACCTCCAGGATCCCTTCCAGCTCTGTCATGCGGCAAGGGTGCCGAGCTTGAGCCGGGAGTCGGACTAGATGACCTCCAGGATCCCTTCCAGCTCTGTCATTCTGTAAGGGTCTCAAGCCTGAGCGGGGGGGTCGGACTAGATGACCTCCAGGATCCCTTCCAGCTCTGTCATTCTGTAAGGGTCTGAAGCCTGAGCGGGGGGTCGGACTAGATGACCTCCAGGGTCCCTTCTGGCTCTGTCATTCTGTAAGGGTCTCAAGCATGGTCATCTAGTCCAGCCCCCAGCTCAAGCAGGAGACTTACAGAACCATAGGACAGAGTTGGAAGGGACCCTAAAGGTCATCTAGTCCGACCCCCTTCTCAAGCTGAAGACCCTGACAGAATCATAGAAGGACCGAGCTGGGAGGGACCTCGGCGGTCATCTAGCCCAACCCCCGGCTCGAGCAGGAGACCCTTTCGGAATCATAGGAGGGCAGAGCCAGAGGGGACTTCGGCGGTCATGTAGTCCAACCCCCTCGTCGAGCAGGCGAGCCTGACGGAATCCTAGCGTGGGAGAGTGGGCAGGGGGCTCGGAGGTCTTCTAGTCCAACCCCTTGCTCAGGCGGGAAACTACCCTTTTGCGACGGAGCCCTGTTAGCCTGACTTTCTCCTCTCCACGACGCAGAAGCGGAAGTTCCCGTCGGGTGTCAACGACACGTATCTCCCTGGCGGTTTGTCCGTTTTGAGGTCGGTAAGTGCAGACGTTGGCTGAGACTGAAATGGAAAAGGATTAGATTAGATTAGATTATAGATTAGATGATGAGTGGAGATAGAGATAGAGAGAGATGGAGATAGATAAATAATGGAGAGAGAGAGAGATGATGGATGGAGATACACAGATAGATGGATGATAGATGGAGATAGACAGCTAGAGAATTAGATAGATTAGATAGATAGATAGATAGATAGATAGATAGATAGATGAAAGAAAGAAAAAGAAAGAAAGAAAGAAAAGAAAACCGATGGATGGAGATAGAGATGATGGATGGAGATAGACAGCTAGAGAATTAGATAGATTAGATAGATAGATAGATAGATAGATAGATAGATAGATAGATAGATAGATAGATAGATGAAAGAAAGAGAAAGAAATAAATAAAAGACGATGGATGGATGGAGATAGAGATGATGGATGGAGATAGACAGCTAGAGAATTAGATAGATTAGATAGATAGATAGATAGATAGATAGATAGATAGATAGATAGATAGATGAAAGAAAGAGAAAGAAAGAGAAATAAATAAATAAAAGACGATGGATGGATGGAGATAGACACACAGACACAGATAGATAGATAGGTAGATAGATGAAAGAAAGATGGATGGATGGATGGATGGAGAGAGAGATGATGGATGGATGGAAATAGAAAGACTGACAGATGATGCATGGAAATAGAAAAAAAGAAAGAAAAAGAAAGAGAGAAAGATGATGGATGGATGGAGATAGTTGGATAGATAGAGGACGGATGGAGATAGACAGACAGAGACAGTTAGATAGATAGGGATAGATAGAAAGAAAGAGAAAGAAAGAAGAAAGATGATGGATGGATGGAGATAGAGAGATAGAGAGATGATGGATGGATGGAGATAGTTGGATAGATAGATGATGGATGGAGATAGACAGAGACAGTTAGATAAATAGATAGGGATAGATAAAAAGAAAGAAAGAAAAAGATGATGGATGGATGGAGATAGAGATGATGGATGGAGATAGACATAGATAGATGATAGAAAGAAAAAAGAAAGAAAGAAAGAGAAAGGTGATAGATGGATGGAGATATAGATAAAAAGATGATGGATGGATGGAGATAGACTGACAGATGATGGATGGAAATAGAAAGAAAGAAAAGAAAAAGAAAGAAAAAAGAAAGAAAAATAATAAATAAATAAATGATGGATGGAGATAGAGAGATGATGGATGGATGGATGGAGATAGACTGACAGATGATGGATAGAAATAGATAGATAGACAGACAGATAGATAGATGAAAGAAAGAGAAAATGATGGATGAATGGATGGATGGAGATAGTTGGATAGATAGATAGATAGATGATGGATGGAGATAGATATACGATGGATAGATAGATAGAGAGACAGAGAGACAGATATGGATGGATATAGAGATAGTAGACAGAGGGATGATTGGCTGAAAGGAGAGAGGAATCGATGATGAGATGATACAGAAAAGAACAGGAGAAAACAGAATTTATGTTCGCGATGCTCCCCAGCTCTCTTAACGTCCCTTTCGCTTTCTGCAGCATGGAGATCCAGAGGTGGCCATTTTCAACCCAATGGAAGTTTTCACCCTGCCAACCGTGGAATCCGGCAAGTCGGTAGGTTGCGCGGTGGAGGAGCTGGAAGGGGAGGGGGAGAATTGGAAAGGACCCTCCGCTCTGCCTCAACCCTACTCCAGAGCTGGAAGGGACTGTGGAGGTCATCTAGTCCAACCCCCTGCTCACACGGGAGACCCTTACAGAATCGTGGACTAATAGGAGCTGGAAGGGACCTTGGAGGTCTGATGGTCTAACCCCCTCCTCCAGCAGAATCACGGAATAATAGAGCTGGAAGGGACCGTGGAGGTCATCTAGTCCAACCCCCTGCTCAAGCCGCCATCTTGACCATTTTGACTACCCGTATGGAGTAGGTGTCTACTTGTCTCAACCTCGCGGAGGTTGAGAATCGCCCGTTTAGAAGCTGTTCTTTGGAGCTCTCCAGCTGGGCCTGCTTTAAGAGGAGAGGACTTCCACTCCCAGAATCCCCCATCCGGCCTGCTTTAAGAGGGGAGGACTTCCACTCCCAGAATCCCCCATCCGGCCTGCTTTAAGAGGGGAGGACTTCCACTCCCAGAATCCCCCAGCCAGCCTGCTTTAAGTGGGGAGGACTTCAACTCCCAGCATCCCCCAGCCAGCATGCTTTAAGAGGGGAGGACTTCGACTTCCAGAATCCCCCAGCCGGCATGCTTTAAGAGGGGAGGACTTCCACTCCCAGAATCCCCCAGCCGGCTGTCTCTTTGAACGGACCCTGTCGGCTTGGCTGGAGGAACCCGTAATCCACTCCCTTTTCTTATTTTTTTCCCCTGCAGCTTGAGACGGGGCTGAACGTGAGGTCCAAACGGGAATTCTTGAACCCGCGCCGAGGGAGGAAGCGGACCAGGCCTGCCTGCCGTGGTTGTTACTCCTGGTTGTCCATTGTGGCGCCACCCGGAGAGGAGACCCACAACGGGACATCGGTGGCTCCACCCGGACGGGAGACCCGCAACGGGACTTCGAGCGAGAGCTTCTCGGGGTCCGAAGAACGCTCTAGCGAAGGGGATTAGCCCCCCCATCTCACCTCGTGGTGTGGTTTCCATCTAGGGTGGACCCCTGACCCATGTACCGTGTGAAATTAAGCCCCAAAGTAAAATGGAATAAAAGGAAAAGACCAGAAAAAGGGAGAGAAACGAGTTCTTTCTTTCTTTCGACGTGCCTGTGTGTGTGTGGGTGCGCAGTGTGCGTTTAAAAAGTGGATCGGGGCCCCGGCTTGGATGGAGAGGCCACCCTGCTCACACCTCCCATCGATCCGGCGTCCGACCGGTGTCGTTCGGCACCGTGAAGCCTGGAGAAAGGAAGAGGGAACGTTTCGGAGGGGAAAGCGGAAGTAACCGACGTCGCCTTGCCTCGCCGAGGCCACGCTTCAAGGTCGTTTTCCTGGGAAACAAATGGAGCCGTGAGATCAGAGTGGCCGCTTCCGAAACGTCTTCTTGGAAAGTGATTGGACGGTGGGGTAGGCTGGGAGACGCCATGATGGGATGCGCCTAAGAAGTTCCACCCGGGGATTTGGCGCACAAACTTCCGTTCCGGCTTTGCTTGACCGGAATCCGCTTGACCTTTAGGGAATGATACCTTTGTAGAAGACGCGTCAAACTCGCGACATTGTGTGACGTTGCGCCATGTATTGGAGCTTTTTCCCCATGGCTGGTAAGGGGTTGGGTGTGGTTTCCCGGTGACGCACCCGGCCCATGGGCCAGCAGTTTCACACCACTGCTTTATAGGATTCAATCTGGGTCGTTCGCCAGGATCCGAGGTTTTCTTTCCCGAGCTTTCGGACTCTTGCTGGAGTCCCACTTTTCGGGGAATTTCTCTCTAGCGGAGTGTGTGCTTGTTCGGTATGTGGTATTTATAGGGGGGTTTGTAAGGCAGAGGTCACCAACCTTAATTGTTGGTGGACTGGAGGGAAGAGGGAAGCATTGTACGCACGGGGCCGTGAGCACGCATGTGACGCAAACGGGCCAGCACTTGTGTGATACTCGCTAGCCCTGCCCCGTTCTTGTGCACAGTGCCATGTTTCTGCGCCCGGAGGCGCAGCGTCGGCCCGTTTTCACACACTGAGCCGCGGCGGCATCCCGTTTTCACGCCGAGGTGCAGCGTTGGCCCGTTGTCGCACAGCGTGGCGCTGCACTGCAGTGTCCTGTTTTTGCGCCCCACGGCATGGGTTCGGCCCGTTTTTGCACCCCGTGGCCTGTCGCCGTCCTGATTTTGTGTCCCGCAGTGCGGCGGCATCCCGTTTTCGTTCCCCAAGGTGCGACGGTGGCCTGTTTTTGCACCCCACAGCACGGCGTCCTGTTTCGCACCTCGTGGCCCGGTGGCCAGCAGCCCTCAGCCCACTACTGGGCCGCAGTCCACAAGTTGGGGACCCCTGTTGTAAGGGGCTTTTTCGATGTTGAAACTTAAAAGTTCGAGTTGGGGCAGGGCACACAACGTTTACTACCTCTAGTAAGAAAAGTGTGTGCAATTGTATTGATATATTCATTGATGTATTTATTTCATACTTCTTAACCTCCATCTAGCTCAGTGGTTCTCCACCTGTGGGTGGGGACCCCATTTGGGGTCGAACGACCATTTCATGGGGGTCGCCAAACAACGCAGTCCGCCATTTCCCCCCCCCCCTTTTCCTTAGCTGTGCTCCTCCCTTTTATTCTATTGGCTTTTGAAAGCCAATAGAATAGACTCTCTTGAACAGAGTCTAATTCTATTGGCTTCCCAAAGCCAATAGGAATTGTCCAGGCTGTCTCTGCCCTGCTGAACCCGCCAAAAGTCCCATTCTGCAAACGGTGGTGCACCAGTTGAGTAGTCCTCGACTTACGACCGGTTGAGTAGTCCTCGACTTACGACCGGTTGGGGGTCACGGCATTAAAAAGGTTGAGAACGAACCACTGACCTAAGGGCAGCGGGATCCGCTTAACGATGGAGGCAAAAGATGTCGCAAAGCCAGGGGCAGCTCAGTTAGCAACCGGCTTGTTTAGCGACGGAGAATTCCTGTCCCAATTAGAGGTCGTCTATGGGTACACAGGTAGTCCTCGACTTACGACCACTACTGAGTCCAAAATTTCCGTTGCTAAGTGAGACGCTTGCTTTTGCCCCATTGTAACCCCAAAGCGTCTGAATTTAATCACGTGACCGGGGGGGGGGGGAAATTCTGCCATCAGTGTGAAAAACGGTCACCAATCCCTTTTTTTCCGGAGCCGTCGTAACTTGGAACGGACGCTAAATGAATCATTGTTGTAAGTCGAGGACCGCCGGTAAGTTAAGAAGGGGGCTTCGGCCCACTTTGATATATGGACCCGTTGGGGAAATCGACTTGGAACCTGTGACACTAAGAGGTTTAAAAAGGATCTGAGATTTAAGAAGAGTCTGTGATAAACCGAGAATGACGGCTTGATTGAGCGGACAAGGAAGCGACCACACGGGAAAGAAATCGACAGAGCTGGTTGGTTGTTATCTTGAGCGTGAGTGAGAACTGAAAGGCCAAACAAAAATCTTCACTTCACTTCACAAGGTGGGAACGCCGGAAAACTATGACTGGATGAAGTGGAGGAGAACCTCAAAAAGAAGAGAAAAGAAAAGGCACTTTACGAAGAGGTCCCCTAGATGTGGTGGAAATAACGATGGGGTGCAGGAAGCGCGGCGAACGGCGTTGTCCTAAAGTTGCAACAATGAACCAGTGGAACAGCTTGCCACCAGAAATTATGGGCCCTCCATCATTGGAGTTTTAAAAGAAGAGACTGGATAGCAATTGTATACGGTCCCTTGCCTGAGTAGGGGGCTGGACTAGATGACCTCCAGAGCCTCCTGCCTGAGCAGGGGGCTGGACTAGATGACCTCCAGAGCCTCCTGCCTGAACAGGGGGCTGGACTAGAGGACCTCCAGAGTCTCCTGCCTGAGCAGGGGGCTGGACTAGAGGACCTCCAGAGTCTCCTGCCTGAGCAGGGGGCTGGACTAGATGACCTCCAGAGTCTCCTGCCTGAGCAGGGGGCTGGAATAGATGACCTCCAGAGTCTCCTGCCTGAGCAGGGGGCTAATAATAATCTGAACATCTGGCTGACTGTGCGATGATCAATAATAATAATAATGAAGAAGAAGAAGAAGAAGAAGAAGAAGAAGAAGAAGAAGAAGAAGAAGAAGAAGAAGAAGAAGAAGAAGTTGGAAGGGACCTTGGAGGTCATCTAGTCCAACCCCCTGCTCAGGCAGGAAACCCTATACCATTTCAGACAAATGGATCTCCTCGCCTGATTAACTTCTGATGAAGGTCTGGGGAGGAACATCTACCCCGGAGCCCACAATGGCTAATGATTAATCCAGAGGTTGAAAGGTCGTGGCTCGGCCTTGTGCTCACAATCCAGAGGTTTCCCGCAATACCCCGTTCCCGGGAAGCGGCATCAAAGTCCAGGCACGTCCCGGTGGGGTCGTCTGGTGAACTCATTTCTGTGGATACCGCGAACCATGAGGAACCCTCAGCTGATCCTCCTAGTGGTCCTCCTAGCCTTGGGGGTCCTCGCGAAACCGGTGAGTCCGCGCCGCCGCCGGTTAACGGGGAAGGCGAGCTGCGCGAATCTCCTTCGGGCCGGTGAGCTTACGAGAGGCTTCCGGCGGGGTCCTGGGCGGTTTCGTTGCAGACGTCGCGCGGCCCAACCAGGGAACATCATCAATGGCCACAGGGAGTGGCGTTCGCAAGGAGGAAGAGGAGGAGGAGGGGGGAGGACGATGACTGTGGGGTCCTTGGTGCTCTCGGAGCTGGGTGGTTTCCTCGCAGACGTTTCATGACCCAAGTAGGGAACGGCATCAGTGCTAGAAGGGAGGGGTGTGTGGAGAGGAGGAGGAGGAGGAGGAGGAGGAGGGGAGGAGGAGGAGGAGGAGGAGGAGGAGGAGGAGGAGGAGGAGGAGGAAGGACTGTGGGGATCCTCCGTGCTCTCCAATCTTGGTGCTTTCCTTGCAGACGTTTCATGACCCAAGTAGGGAACGGCATCCGTGCTAGAAGGGAGGGGTGTGTGGAGAGGAGGAGGAGGAGGGGAGGAGGAGGAGGAGGAAGAGAAGGAGGAAAAAGACTATGGGGTCCATGGTGTTCTCTGAGAAGACTGGTTTTCTTGCAGATGTTTCATGAGTCAAATAGGGAATGTCATCGGTGCTAGAAGCGAGGAGGGTTGTGGAGGAGGTGGAGGAGGAGGAAGAGGGAGGAGGAGGAGGAGGAGGAGGTGGTGGTGGTGGAGGAGGAGGAGGAGGAGGAGGAGGAGGAGGAGGAGGAGGACAATGACTGTCAGGGTCCTGGTGTTGTCTGAGCTTGGTGGTTTTCTTGTAGACGTTTCGTAACCCAACTAGGGAACATCAACAGTGCTAAAAGAGAGTGGGGTTTGTGGAGAGGAGGAGGAGGAGGAGGAGGAGGAGTTGGACGACGATGACAACTGTGGGTTCCTTGGTGCTCTCTGAGCTTGTTGGATTACTTGCAGACCTTTCATTACCAGACTAGGTAACGTCATCAATGCTAGACAAGAGTGGGGTTTGTAGAGAGGAGGAGGAGGAGGAGAAGGGGGAAGGAGGAGGAGGAGGAGGGCAGGGGAGGGGAAAGAAGAGGAGGAGCAGCGTGGAGTCCTTGGTGCTCTCTGAGCTGGGTAGCTTTCTTGTAGACATTTCATGACCCAACTAGGGAATATTAATCAGTGCTAGAAGGAGTGAGGTTTGCCAAAGGGGGAGGAGGAGGAGGAGGAGGAGGAGGAGGAGGAGGAGGAGGAGGAGGAGGAGGAGGAGGAGGAGGAGGAGGAGGAGGAGGAAAGACTGTGGGGTCCTTGGTGCTCTCTGAGCTTGGTTGTTTTCTTGTAGACGTTTCATTACCCAACTAAGTAACTTCATCTGTGTTAAAACGGGAGATTATTTTCTTTCGGGGCTGATCTGGAGTAAGTTTATTTGACTCTATTAATGTCACCGCAAAGGGATGATGGACTGAAAGGCAGCTGGACTGGAGGAGGCTGTCTTCACGTAAAAAGCTGCCTCAGTTTCTCCAGCCGGCAGCTGAGGAGGCTGTTTTCCCTCTTTCCAGGTACGAGAACGAGTCCGGAAGACGCCCCGGGATCCCTGTCGCTATCGTCCCGGATGCTTCTCCGTCATATCAGGTGTCGAGGTGGACGACAAGGTAGAATAGGGGGCAGACCCATTCTGGATCCCGCTGCCTCGGGAGAACGGGATCCGTCCCCCAGGATTGAGGCCAGCGCCCAGGGATTGTCTTGAATCTGCGGGATGAATGCCGTTCAGATTCGGCCGGTACCCCAATTCTGAGAGGACACCGTTGCCTTCTGGAATCACTTTACACTCTCCCGAATCCCCGCAATTTCAGCCCAGGATGCCTGCACGCTTTATTTATTTATTATTTTTTTAAAAAAGTCACACCAACGCAACCTGTCGGAGATGACCAGGCTGAGCCAGGGGGAGGGGGGGGTCAAAGCCGTCATCAGTCACGCATCGCAAGAGATCTAAATTCAGCCCACCTTGAGTGCCTTTCTCATCTCCCGCTCGTTTCCCCTAACCGTTAGTAGGTCAGATTCTTGTAGAGAACTTAAGCTTGCACTCAACGGATCGGTCCTCAACCCCACGGCCCGCAGGCCAATAACTGCTCCCTGCGCCATTTAAAACGGGGCTGTGGAAGTGATGGTTCGAGTGTGCACGCACGCATCCCTGCTGGTGCGAGCCACGGGCAAACAGAGGCATGTACGATCCACTTTCCCGAGCGCCGGTGCGTGAGCGGCGGGCACACGGGCCCCTCCCTTGAGCCAGCGAAGCTGCGCACATTGGTCAACGACTCCCGTGGAACCATCCCCTCTCCTTCCCCCCCCCACCTGTCCGGTCCCATTTTGCCCCTTTGGGGGGGAGGGGGACTTGGCTTCCGGTTCTACCATCCGACGCCTCTTCTTTTTCCAGCTGGAGTTCGCAACGTTACCGGACTTGTCCATCTTTCCGACTCTCGCACCGGCTATCCAGGTACGTCTGAAAAAGGCAAGGGTGCTTTTCTGCTCCCGTTTTCCTAATTTATCTTTGGTCCGTAGTCCTCGGCCTCTGACCATCTGGCTCAGCTGCAACAAACACTACCCCGGACGTGTGAAAGACGAGAGCCACGGGCCGGATGCGGCCCGCGATCGGCCCAGTTCCCGGAGACGGGAAGGGACCAGCTGCTCCAGTTCAACCTGGCCGGGTGCCCTCTGGGAACGTGCACGGGAGGTGGCAGCGGCCGCAACCCCCTGGCCCCTTGGCCCCCATTGTCCATTGGACAGTGGGATACCGCTGCCTGCGAAGCTGTGGGTTCGAGTGGCGTGGCTGCCAGGCCAGCCCACCAAGTTGCAGGTGGAGGCCGAGGCAGGGTGGAGAGAAGGAGGACCTGCCCCCTCTCCATCGGAGACCTCCGGTTCCGCCGCGTAGCCTCCCCGATGCAAGGGGCGTCGAGTCGGCCACTGCCCGCCCCAGGGCAGCCACAACGCTGACCCGGCCGTCCCCCCCCCCATGAAATCGAGTTTGACACCGGATGTTTTCAGGAATTTTTTTTTGCTCCCCCCCCCAGATCTGGCTGCTATCTTCCAATCTTTTCTTTTCTCTCTCCCCCCCCCACCTCCCCCGTAGGATCTGAGATGGGAGATCAGGACCGAGGACTGAAAAACCCGGTTTCCAGTTTTCTTCTCGAAATAATCTGCGCTCCGTCACCCCGGGGACGGGCTTCCAGAAGGAGCGACACGAAAAGCTTCAGGGTCGCAAAAGGACCCTTTGCCTTCCACAATCGAACCGTCGTTTCAATAAAAGAATTTAAATGTTGATTTCCCCCCCCCCTCTGTCTCACTAGTGTATTTGACAAACACAAAGGGGCTTCCTGTCTTCCCTTCGTGAAGATTCCCTGCCTGAGCAGGGGGTTGGACTAGAAGACCTCCAGGGTCCCTTTCGACTTCTATTCCTATTCTGTTCTGTTCTGTTCTATTCTACTCTATTCTATTCCATTCCATTTTTTCTGTTCTATTCTATTCCATTCCATTTCATTCCATTCCATATTTTCCATTCCATTCCATTCCATATTTTCTATTCTATTCTATTCTATTCTATTCCATTCCATTCCATTCCATATTTTCTATTCCATTCCATTCCATATTTTCTATTCTATTCTATTCTATTCTATTCCATTCCATATTTTCTATTCTATTCTATTCTATTCTATTCTATTCTATTCTATTCTATTCTATTCATTCCATATTTCTATTCTATTCTATTCTATTCTATTCTATTCTATTCTATTCTATTCTATTCCATTCCTATTCTATTCTATTCTATTCTATTCATTCCATATTTTCTATTCTATTCTATTCTATTCCATTATTCCATTCCATTCCATTCCATTTCTATTCTATTAATTCCATTGTTATTCTATTCTATTCATTCCATTCCATTTTTCTATTCTATTCTATTCATATTCTTCTATTCTATTCATTCCATTCTTTTTCTATTCCATTCTTCTATTCTATATTTTCTATTCCATATTCATTCTATTCCATTCCATATTTATTCTATTCTATTCATTCCATTCCCATTCTTCTATTCTATTCTATTCTATTCTATTCCATATTCTATTCTATTCTATTCTAATTCTATTCTATTCTATTCCATTCCATTCCATATTCTTATTTCCTATTCTATTCTATTCCATTCCATATTTTCTATTCTATTCATTATTCCTATTCCATTCCATTCCATATATTCTATTCTATTCCATTCTATTCTATTCTATTCTATTCTATTCTATTCCTATCTATTCTATTCTATTCTATTTTCTATTCTATTCTATTCTATTCTATTCTATTCTATTCTATTCTATTCTATTCTATTCTATTCTTCCATTCCATTCTATTTTCTATTCTATTCTATTATTCTATTCTATTCTATTCTATTCTATTCCATATTTTCTATTCTATTCCATATTTTCTATTCTATTCTATTCTATTCTATATTCTATTCTATTCCATTCTATATTTTCTATTCTATTCTATTCTATTCTATTCTATTCTATTCTATTCTATTCTATTCCATTTCATTCCATTCCATATTTTCTATTCTATTCTATTCTATTCTATTCTATTCTATTCTATTCTATTCTATTCTATTCTATTCTATTCTATTCTATTCTATTCCTAGTCTAGTCTAGTCTAGTCCATATTTTCTATTCTATTCTTTTCCTTATTCTGTTCTATTTCTATGATTTCTATTTCTATTTCTATTCCGCCGCCATGATCTCCTGCTCCGAAGGCCTCGTCTTTTCCACCAAGTGGCCTTTCCCTCCGGGAGATCAAATGGAAAATCCCCACTGCTCCACCCTGGAATTCCTGTTCCATCCTCGCTAATCCTTCTGGTGGGACAGCGGTTAATCTTTAACCGCCGGGGCCGGAGCACCGGGATTCTCTTCTCTGCTTCTCCCAGATTGGGGAGACGATCTTGGAGAGACGTTCCCGCGGTGTTCCCGCATGGAGCCCCGGCTGTGGGGGATCCTGGTTGCGACCTTCGTTCTGGTGGCTTTTGCTGAGCTGCTGGATGGAGCAGAGGAACCCGGGCAGACCCAGGTTGGTACAGTTTGGGGGGGGGGGAAGAAGCAACGGGTGGGAACTCATCCGGGAGAGAAGCAACCTGGAATCAAGGAGAACTTTCCCGAGAGCGAGGACAATTCACCCGTGGAACGGCTTGCCACCAGAAGCGGCAGCTGCTTCAAGAGGAGACGTTCTTCAGAAGGCAATTGACCACCCTTTGTCAGGAACGGTAGAGGGTCTTCTGCTTGAGCAGAAGGGGTTGGACTACAGGACCTCCGAGGTCCCTTCCAGCTCTTGTCATTCTGCAACGGTTTCCCTGCTCGAGCAGGGGGGGTTGGGCTGGATGACCTCCGAGGTCCCTTCCCACCGCGTCCGTCTGTGATTCTGCAAGGGTCTCCCCGCTCGAGCGGGGGTGGGGGTTGGGCTAGAGGACCTCCGAGGTCCCTTTCCGACTCTGTCATTTCACAGTGGTCTCCTGCTCGAGCGGGGGGTTGGACTAGATGACCTCCGAGATCGCTTCCAACACTCATTCTACTTGGGTCTCTTGCTCGATAGCAGGGGGTTGGACTAGATGACCACCGAGGTCCCTTCCAGCTCTCTCATTCTGTAACGGTTTCCTGCTTGAGCAGGGGGGGGTTTGGACTAGATGACCTCCGAGGACCCTTCCATGACTGTCATTCTGTGGTTCTGTCAGGGTCTCCCTCTTGAGCAAGGGGTTGGGCTAGAGGACCTCTGAGGTGCCTTCCAATTCTGTCATTCTGTGATTTGGCCAGGGTCTCCCGCTGGAGCAGGGGGCTGGACTAGATGACCTCCGAGGTCCCTCCCGACTCTTGTCATTCTATCGGGGTCTCCTGCTCGAGCAGGGGGTTGGACTAGATGATCTCTGAGGTACCTCCTGACTCTGTCATTCTACCAGGGTCTCCTGCTTGAGCAGGGGGCTGGACTAGATGACCTCCGAGACCCCTCCTGACTCTGTCATTCTACCAGGGTCTCCTGCTCGAACAGGCGGGGTCAGACTAGATGACCTCTGAGGTCCCTCCCGACTCTGTCCTTCTACCGGGGTGTCCTGCTCGAGCGGGGGGCTGGACTAGATGACCCCCGAGGTCCCTCCCGACTCTGTCCTTCTACCAGAGTCTCCTGCTTGAGCGCGGCGGGTGTGTGTGTGTGTGTGACAGACTACATGACCTCCCAGGTCCCTCCCAACTCTGTCATTCTACCAGGGTCTCCTGCTCGAGCTGGGGGTGGGGGAGGGTCAGACTAGATGACCTCTGAGGTCCCTCCCAACCCTGTCGTTCTGCGATTTGGTCTCCCGCTCGACCCGTAGCCTCGGAGGTCGTCGTTCCGATTGACCTCAAGTGGGCCAGAGAGAGAGAGAGAGAGAGAGAGACCCGGGGAGGGTGGGGAGGTGTGTGTTTGTGTGTTTGTGTGTGTGTGTGTGTGTGTGTGGTAAAACGCCCAGCTCTTCTGCATGACACACACACACATCCCGCAATCGCACAGGGCGGCCACAGCGTGGGGAGCACGCCGACCCTTCGGATGATCCGGACCACCCAGCACCAGCGGAAGCTCTGGAGACCCTATCGGCTCGGCAGCTTCTCGGCTCTGAGCCGAGGGCTGATGAAGACCGTGGTGAGTGGGCTGGGGTGGGGGGGGGAGGGACAGGTTGCTCCTCCCACAGGTCTGGAGGAGGAGGGGGAGGAGGAGGAGGAGGAGGAGGAGGAGGAGGAGGAGGAGGAGGAGGAGGAAGGACTGTGGGGATCCTCCGTGCTCTCCAATCTTGGTGGTTTCCTCGCAGACGTCTCGTGACGCAACTAGGGAACGGCATCAGTGCTAGAAGGGAGGGGTGTGTGGAGAGGAGGAGGAGGAGGAGGAGGAGGAGGAGAAGAAGAGGAGGAGGAGGAGGAGGAGGAGGAAGAAGGACTGTGGGGATCCTCCGTGCTCTCCAAGCTTGGTGGTTTCCTCACAGACATTTCAGGACCCAACTAGGGAACAGCATCAGTGCTAGAAGGGAGGGGGGTGTGTGGAGAGGAGGAGGAGGAGGAGGAGAGGAGGAGGAGAAGGAGAAGAAGAGGAGGAGGAGGAGAAGAAGAAGAAGAGGAGGAGGAGGAGAAGAAGAGGAGGAGGAGGAGGAGGAAGGACTGTGGGGATCCCCCGTGCTCCCCAATCTTGGTGGTTTTCTTGCAGACGTTTCAGGATCCAACTAGGGAACAGCATCAGTGCTAGAAGGGAGGGGTGTGTGGAGAGGAGGAGGAGGAGAAGAAGAAGAAGAGGAGGAGGAGGAGGAGGAGAAGAAGAGGAGGAGGAAGGACTGTGGGGATCCCCCGTGCTCCCCAATCTTGGTGGTTTTCTTGCAGACGTTTCATGACCCAACTAGGGAACGGCATCAGTGCTAGAAGGGAGGGCTGTGTGGAGAGGAGGAGGAGGAGGAGGGGGAGAAGAAGGAAGGACTGTGGGGATCCCCCGTGCTCCCCAATCTTGGTGGTTTCCTCGCAGACGTCTCGTGACCCAACTAGGGAACAGCATCAGTGCTAGAAGGGGGGAGGAGGAGAAGGAGGAAGGACTGTGGGGACCCTGGTGGGAAAATAGAAGCAATCTCACCCCCCCTTCTTCTGATTCCTTCCCCCCAGACACCCCCCCCCCAGAGAAGAGAGAAGGTGGCGGCCCCCGCCCGGCCGGAGAAACAGGGGCCAGTGCCCCCCCCCTTCCTGAGACACCCCACAGCGGGCAAAAGGTGAGAGTTTTCGGGGTGGGGGGAGCTATTCCCCCCTCCCCGGTCACAAGGAGCGTGTTTTTCTGTAAAATACGAGCTACTATTTTGAGGAGGGGGGTAGTCCTCGATTTACGACGGCCCTTTCCGTCGCTCAGCGAGACGTCCGCTCAACGAGGGCGGCCCCCCGTTTTACAGCCTCGCCGGCCGCGTTCGGCGCCGTCGTTAGGCGAGGAACCCCGTCGTTCAGCGCGTCCGCCTTGGCCCGCGACTTTGCTAGAAGGTCGCAGGAGGGGAGCGCGGGGCACTGCAACCGTCGTCGCTACGAGTCAGCGGATTTTGATGCCCCTGACCGCGGGGAGGCCGTGACGGTCGCCAAGCGTGAAAAACGGTCATCGGTCCCTTTTTTTCAGGGCCGTTGTAACTTGGAACTGTCACTAAATGAACTGTCGTAAGTTGAGGACCGCCTGGCATCCTCGGGGCTCCAAGTTTAGCAGCGGGAATTTGGGGCTACGTTGTGGTCGTAAAACGAGGACTTCCTCTGATCTTCGTATTTCCAAGTTGAGCAGCGGGAATTTTGGGCTCCATTGTGGTCGTAAAGCGAGGACTTCCTCTGATCTTCATATTTTTAAATTTAGAAGCAGAAATTTTGGGTTAAATTGTGGCCATAAAGCGAGGACTTCCTGGGATCCTCCTAGCGGCAAGTTTAGCAGCGGGAATTTTTGGCTCAATTGTGGTCGTAAAGCGAGGACTTCCTCTGATCCATATTTCCAAGTATAGCAACGGAAATTTTGGGCTCAATTCTGGTCGTAAAGCGAGGACTTCCTCTGATCTTCATATTTCCAAGTTTAGCAGCGGGAATTTTGGGCTCAATTCTGGTCGTAAAGCGAGGACTTCCTCTGATCTTCATATTTCTAAATTTAGAAGCAGAAATTTTGGGTTAAATTGTGGTCGTAAAGCGAGGACTTCCTCTGAGCCATATTTGCAAGTTTAGCAGTGGAAATTTTGGGCTCAGTTATGGTTGTAAAGCGAGGACTTCCTCTGATCTTCGTATTTCCAAGTTTAGCAGAGGAAATTTTGGGCTCAGTTCTGGTCGTAAAGCGAGGACTTCCTCTGATCCATATTTCCAACTTTAGCAGCAGGAATTTTGGGCTCAATTCTGGTCGTAAAGCGAGGACTTCCTCTGATCTTCATAGTTCCAAGTTTAGCAGCAGAAATTTGGGTCGTAAAGCGAGGACTTCCTGGGCGTCTCCTAGCTCCAAGTTTAGCGGCGGGAATTTTTGGCTCAATTATTGGTCGTAAGAGGTGAGGACTGTCGGCGTATCCTGAGTGTGATATTGTGACTTCTTTTCCCAACAGTTTCCGGAACCTTCCCTGTGGCGGACTGCAGGAGAGAGAATTGTGGGGGGCGACACCACAACGTAATTGTGGGAAATGGGGGTCCGTTGGCCTGCTGACAATCTCTTCAGCCCAGAGCATGATGGGAGATTTCCTCCATGGCGCCAAAATTTTCCATTAAATCAGTGTTTCTCAGCCTCGATTGCTTTAAGGGGGAGGATTTCCACTCCCAGAATCCCCCAGTCAATGTGCTTTAAGAGGGGGGGACTTCCACTCCCAGAATCCCCCAGCCGGCATGTTTTAAGAGGGATGGTCTTCAACTCCCAGAATCCCCCAAGCGGCCTGCTTTAAGAGGGGGGGATTTCCACTCCCAGAATCCCCCACACGGCATGCTTTAAGAGGGGAGGACTTCCACTCCCAGAATCCCCCAGCCATCATGCTTTAAAAGGGGGGGGACTTCCACTCCCAGAATCCCCCAGCCATCATGCTTTAAAAGGGGGGGGGACTTCCACTCCCAGAATCCCCCAGCTGGCCTGCTTTAAGAGGGATGGACTTCAACTCCCAGAATCCCCCAACTGGCCTGCTTTAATAGGGGAGGGCTTCCACTCCCAGAATCACCCAGCTGGCCTGCTTTAAGAGGGGAGGACTTCAACTCCCAGAATCCCCCACACGGCATGTTTTAAGAGGGATGGACTTCAACTCCCAGAATCCCCCAACTGGCCTGCTTTAATAGGGGGGACTTCCACTCCCAGAATCCCCCAGCCATCATGATTTAAAATGGGAGGACTTCCACTCCCAGAATCCTCCAGCCGGCAGGCTTTAAGAGGGGGGGACTTCCACTCCCAGAATCCCCCAGCCAGCATGCTTTAAGAGGGGGGGACTTCCACTCCCAGAATCCCCCAGCCAGCATGCTTTAAGAGGGGAGGACTTCCACTCCCAGAATCCCCCAGCCGGCCTGCTCTAAGAGGGGAAGACTTCAACATCCCTTCCTGGGAATTGTAGTCCACCCCTCTCAAAGCGTGCCGGCTGGGGAATCCTGGGTGTTGTAGTCCACCCCTCTGAAAATGGCCGAGCCCGAGAATCACGGCCTCCAAACGCTTGATCCACTTCACCTCAGAGCCTCGTGAATCAAGATGGCAGCCACGTCGAACGCTCCGGCCCCGTTGACGCGGCATCGCCGCCATCTTGACTTGGACGACCCCTCCTGCCTCTAGGCCTGCGGGAAGAAATGTATAAAACCAAATAAAAGATTTCACTTCAGTTTGGACCAATTGTACCTGGTCTGGCTTCTGGGAGCTTTCGATTGGTTTGTTTTTTGTTTTGCACCTCCGTACAAGCGGAAAAGAGAGAAAGAAAAAGAAGGAAAGAAGAAAGAGAGAGAGAGAGAGAATGAGTGAGAAAGAAGGAGAAGAAGGAGAAAGGGAGGGAGAAAGGAAACAGAAAGAGGGAAAGAGGAAGGGACAGACAGACACGCAGACAGACACACAGAGACATAAAATGATGGGTGAAAGACAGACAGACACAGAGACGTAAAATGACAGATGACAGACAGACAGATATAAAATGATAGATGAAAGACAGACCGACAGACAGACACACAGAGACGTAAAATGATATGTGAAAGACAGAAAGACACAGGCATGAAAGACAGACAGACACAGATGAAAGACAGACAGATATAAAATGACAGATGAAAGACAGACAGACACAGATGTAAAATTATAGATGAAAGAAGACAGAGAGAAATCAAATGACAGATGAAAGACAGACAGAGAGAGACATAAATGACAGATGAAAGACACAGACAGACATCAAATGACAGATGAAAGACAGATAAAAAATGACAGATGAAAGACAGACAGACACAGAGACATCAAATGACAGATGAAAGACAGACAGACAGACAGAGACATCAAATGACGGATGAAAGACAGATAAAAAATGACAGATGAAAGACAGACACAGAGACATCAAATGACGGATGAAAGGCAGATGTAAAATGTCAGATGAAAGACAGACAGATACAGAGACATCAAATGACGGATGAAAGACAGATGTAAAATGTCAGATGAAAGACAGACAGACAGATACAGAGACATCAAATGACAGATGAAAGACAGACAGATATAAAATGACAGATGAAAGACAGACAGAGAGAGACATCAAATGACAGATGAAAGACAGACAGATGTAAAATGACAGATGAAAGACAGAGACACAAAGACATCAAATGACAGATGAAAGACAGATATAAAATGACAGACACAGAGATGTAAAATGACAAATGAAAAACAGACAGATATAAAATGATAGATGAAAGACAGACTGACAGACAGACACAGACGTAAAATTGTAGATGAAAGAGACAGATATAAAATGACAGATGAAAGACAGACATAGATGTAAAATTGTAGATGAAAGACAGACAGATATAAAATGATAGATGAAAGACAGATATCAAATGACAGATGAAAGACAGATAGACATAAAAGGATAGGTGAAAGACAGATACATAGACATCAAATGACAAATGAAAGGCGACATCAAATGATAGATGAAAGACAGACAGACAGACACAGAGACAAAATGATAGATGAAAGACAGACAGACACAGAGACGTAAAATTGTAGATGAAAGACAGACAGACACAGAGACATCAAATGACAGATGAAAGACAGATGTAAAATGATAGATGAAAGACAGACAGATATAAAATGACAGATGAAAGACAGACAGACATAAAAGGATAGGTGAAAGACAGACACGGAGACATCAAATGACAGATGAAAGGCAGACATCAAACGATAGATGAAAAACAGAGACACAGAGACATCAAATGACAGATGACAGACAGACAGATATAAAATGACAGATGAAAGACAGACAGACAGAGAGAGACATCAAATGACAGATGAAAGACAAATATAAAATGACAGATGAAAGACGGACGGACAGGCAGCTCTGCCATATTGGAGGGGCTCTCAAAGAGAGTCAGCAGCTGAAAGCCCCTCCGAGGCCCGCAGGCCCGGAAGGGTCTCTCCCCCCCCAGGCAGGCAAGGGGGACCCCAGGAGCCCTTTGGGGGTGGGGGATCCCCAATCTCCCCTCCCAGGGAGAGGGGAGCTCCGAGGGGTTTCCCCCTCCCCCGCCCCCCCTTTCCTGCGTGGCGCAAGTGCGGAAGCCGAGCCGAGCCGAATCTGCGGCCCTGGAGGGTTCGCCCGGGATCCGCAATCTTTCCTTCCTTCCTTCCTTCCTTCCTTCCTTCCTTCCTTCCTTCCTTCCTTCCCTCCCTCCTTCTTTCTAGCCGTTCTCCTTCCTTCCTTCATCCCTCCTTCTTTCCTTCACACCTTCTCCCTACCTCCCATCCCTTCACACTATTTCTTTCTTTCTTTCTTTCTTTCTTTCTTTCTTTCTTTCTTTCTTCCTTCCCTCCCTCCTTCTTTCTAGCCTTTCTCCTTCCTTCCTTTCTTCACCCCTCCTTCTTTCCTTCACACCTTCTCCCTACCTCCTATCCCTTCACACTATTTCTTTCTTTCTTTCTTTCTTTCTTTCTTTCTTTCTTCCTTCCTTCTTCTTTCTAGCCTTTCTCCTTCCTTCCTTTCTTCATCCCTCCTTCTTTCCTTCACACCTTCTCTCTATCTCCTATCCCTTCACACTATTTCTTTCTTTCTTTCTTCCTTCCTTCCCTCCCTCCTTCTTTCTAGCCTTTCTCCTTCCTTCCTTTCTTCATCCCTCCTTCTTTCCTTCACACCTCCCTACCTCCCATCCCTTCACACTTCCTTCCTTCCTTCTTCTTTCTAGCCTTTCTTCTTCCTTGCTTTCTTCATCCCTCCTTCTTTCCTTCACACCTTCCTCCCTACCTCCCAACCCTTAACACTACTTCTTTCTTTCTTTCTTTCTTTCTTTCTTTCTTTCTTTCTTTCTTTCTTTCTTTCTTTCTTTCTTCCTTCCTTCCTTCCTTCCTTCTTCTTTCTAGCCTTTCTTCTTCCTTGCTTTCTTCATCCCTCCTTCTTTCCTTCACACCTTCCTCCCTACCTCCCAACCCTTAACACTACTTCTTTCTTTCTTTCTTTCTTTCTTTCTTTCTTTCTTTCTTTCTTCCTTCCTTCCTTCCTTCCTTCCTTCCTTCTTCTTTCTAGCCTTTCTCCTTCCTTCCTTTCTTCATCCCTCCTTCTTTCCTTCACACCTCCCTACCTCCCATCCCTTCACACTTCCTTCCTTCCTTCCTTTCTTCTAGCCTTTCTTCTCCTTCTTTCCATCCCTTCACTATTTCTTTCTTTCTTTCTTCCTTCCTTCCTTCTTCTTTCTAGCCTTTCTCCTTCCTTCCTTTCTTCATCCCTCCTTCTTTCCTTCACACCTCCCTACCTCCCATCCCTTCACACTTCCTTCCTTCCTTCCTTCTTCTTTCTAGCCTTTCTTCTTCCTTGCTTTCTTCATCCCTCCTTCTTTCCTTCACACCTTCCTCCCTACCTCCCAACCCTTAACACTACTTCTTTCTTTCTTTCTTTCTTTCTTCTTTCTTTCTTTCTTTCTTTCTTTCTTTCTTTCTTTCTTTCTTTCTTTCTTTCTTTCTTTCTTTCTTTCTTCTTCCTTGCCTCCCTCCTTCTTTCCTTCACACCTTCCTCCCTACCTCCCACCACACTATTCCTTCCTTCCTTCCTTCCTCCCTCCCTCCCTCCCTTCTCATTCCCCCCGCCCCGCCCTGCGCCAGAGCCCGCCCCCCGCCCCTCCCTTTCCCCTTCCTTCCAGCGGGCGGAGCCGAGGCACCCCCCCTCCCCACCGCCCCCCCCCGCAGCCTCGGCCGCCTTTGTTCCCGCCGCGCGGTGCGACCACCACCCAGCCCGCCCGCCATGGAGGCGCCGAGACCCCGGCCCGCGCAGGTAATATTGCCCCCCCCACCTCCGGCCTGGGTGGGGGTGGGGAGGTGGGGAGGGGTCTGGGTATATATATATTTATATATCAAGGGGGGGTCCCCCCCCGGACAGACCCGGTCGGGGGGGTCTCCCTCTCTCTCTCCCCCCCGCCCACCCACCCACTTTAAGGGGCGGCCTGGCCATTGCGCAACGCGGCGAGTGAAAGTGCCCGAAGCGCTTTCACTTCCAAAGGGCGGAGAGTGGGGGAGGGGGTCTGGATATATATATATATATATATATATATATATAATATATATATATATATTATATATTATATATATATATATATATATATATGAATAAAAGAATAAAATACGATCACCGGGAGGGTGAGATAGATAGATAGATAGATAGATAGATAGATAGATAGATAGATAGATAGATAGATAGATAGATAGATAGATAGATAGATAGACACACACACACACACACACACACATACATACATACATATCAAGGGGGTTGCCCCCCCCGACAGCCCCGGTGGGGGGGGTCTCTCTCTCTCTCTCTCCCCCCCACCGTCCCACTCTATTGGCCGCCTGGCCATTGCGCAACGCGGCCAGTGAAAGTGCCCGAAGCGCTTTCACTTCCTCTTGCAAAGGGTGGAGAGTGGGGGAGGGGGTCTGGAGATAGATAGATAGATAGATAGATAGATAGATAGATAGATAGATAGATAGATAGATAGATAGATAGATAGATAGATAGATAGATAGATAGATTAGATTAGATACACACACACACACACACACAGAGACCCCCCCACCGGGGCTGTCCGGCGGGGGGGAAACCCTTGATATGTATGTATGTGTGTGTGTGTGTGTATACACACACACACACATCAAGGGGGTTGCCCCCCCCGACAGCCCCGGTGGGGGGTGTCTCTCTCTCTCTCCCCCCCCCGTCTCAGTCTATTGGCCGCCTGGCCATTGCGCAACGCGGCCAGTGAAAGTGCCCGAAGGCCGAACGCGCTTTCACTCTTCCTTGACCGTCTCTACCCAAAGGGCGGAGATTGTGGGGGGGAGGGGAGGGGTCTAGGGGAGGGGGAGCCCCCCCAAAATAGCCGCCCCCCTCCTGCCCTTCAAGCCCTGCCCTAGAGGGCGCCCCGGATTTGCGGGGGCGGGGGGGGGGTCAGGACAAAGAAAGTGGGCGGGGGGGGTTTGGAGATAGACTGCGTAGGTTTTTTTTTCCTCTTTGAAGCTCGCCGCCTCCCCAGTGTTGTTGGTTTTTCGTTTTGTGTTGCCTTTGCGGGCCCCGTTAAGCGTTTCGGGGTGTCTGGAGAGGGGGGGGAGCCCCAATCGCTGTTGCAAGTAAGCTTTGGGGGGGCGTGTAACCTTTTTTTAGTGAGTGGGGCCCCTCCACACACACACACCAAGGACACCTTCATAGGGCCCTATGGTTGAAATAAAACAGCCCAATTATTAAGAGGTAAACTATCCTTCCGTATTTATCCCTCCGTCCGTCCGTCTCCGCCTTTCTTTCTTTCTTTCTTTCTTTCTTTCTTTCTGATTTTTTGTCTTTCTTTCTGTCTTTCTGTCTCTTTCTGTCTGTCTTTCTGTCTCTCTCTTTCATTCTTTCTTTCTCTCTCTCTTTCTGTGTCTCTTTCTATCTGTCTTTCTTTCTGTCTGTCTTTCTTTCTCTCCTCTTTCTCTTTCTCTCTTTCTGTCTGTCTTTCTCTCTCTTTCTCTGTTTCTGTCTGTCTGTCTTTCTTTCTTTCTTTCTTTCTTCTTTCCTTCCTTTTCTTCTTTCTTTCTTTCTTTCTTTCTTTCTTTCTTTCTTTCTGTTTGTCTTTTTTCTCTCTTTCTTTCTCTTTCTTTCTGTCTGTCTTCCTTTCTCTTTCTTTCTCTCTCTCTTTCTGTCTGTCTGTCTGTCTGTCTTTGTCTTTCTCTCTCTCTTCCTTCCTTTCTTCCTTCTTTTCTTCTTTCTTTCTTTCTTTCTGTTTGTCTTCTTGTCTGTCTTTCTTTCTCTCTTTCTATCTGTATTTCTGTCTCTCTCTTTCTGTGTCTGTCTCTTTCTTTCTTTCTCTTTCTATCTGTCTCCCTTCCTTCCTTCCTTTCTTTCTTTCTTTCTTTCTTTCTTTCTTTCTTTCTTTCTTTCTTTCTTTCTTTGTTTCTGTCTTTCTTTCTGTCTATGTCTGTCTTTCTTCTTTCCATATATTTTATGGATTTTTTTTAAAAAAAGATAAATCCCTTAAGAGTCGGTAAACAAACATGTCGGCTGGCGTTGCCTTCAGAAAGAAAAATCAGGAACAATCGGCGTCTATAATCCATAATCCGTCTTTCTTTCTTTCTTTCCATATATTTTATCAATTTTTGTTTAACATAAATCCCTTAAGAGCTTTGCCTTCGTCAAGAAAAACAGGAACAGTTGGTTTCTGTAATCCATAATCCACGTAGTACATTTAGTTGATTTTTCTCTTTTCCCCATAATGTCTTCTTTGCAAACCTTGAATTAACACGGTTCTTATTATTTGGATAAATGATGGTTACATATGTTCCCCCCCCCCCAATATTCCTAGAAATAATGATCACATCAGTGTAATATTATTTTTATTTGCAATACATAGGAAGAGAGAGAAAGATTGAGATCTGCTTATATGTAGACCTTGTTTAAAGACTGACCTGTTTAGTGTAGGGTTTCCTGCCTAAGCAGGGGGTTGGACTAGATGACCTCCAAGGTCCCTTCCAACGTTGTTATTATTATTAATAATAATTTATTTGTTATTTGTTATTTATTTGTTATTTGTTATTTATTATTATTATTTGTTATTCATTATTAATTGTTATTATTATTTATTGTTATTGCTTATTTATTAATTTATTTGTTATTATTTATTTATGTATTATTATTATTTGTTATTTATTATTAATTGTTATTATTATTATTCATTGTTATTATTGCTTATTTATTAATTTATTTGTTATTATTTATTTATTTATTATTATTATTTGTTATTTATTATTAATTGTTATTATTCATTGTTATTATTGCTTATTTATTATTATTAATTTATTTGTTATTATTTATTTATTATTCGTTATTTTTTATTATTATTATTTATTTGTTATTTATTATTAATTATTATTATTTATTGTTACTGCTTATTTATTATTAATTTATTTGTTATTATTTATTTATTATTCGTTATTTATTATTATTATTTGTTATTTATTATTAATTATTATTATTATTAATTGTTATTATTGCTTATTATTATTAATTTATTTGTTATTATTTATTTGTAATTTGTTATTATTTGTTATTTATTATTATTTATTATTTGTTATTTATTATTATTTATTGTTATTATGGTTTATGGTTTATTATTATTAATTTATTTGTTATTATTTATTTATTATTATTTGCTATTTATTATTTTTGTTGTTTATTTGTTTGCTATTATTATTAGTTGTTATTATTTGTTATTATTATTATTGTTGTTATTATTACTTGTTGTTATTGTTGTTGTTGTTACTATTATTATATTTCTTTTCTATCTAATCATTCTGGTTGCCTGGTCTTATATCCTGTTAGTGCTTATTTAGATTTTTTTTTCTCCCATAAAAGTTCAAAGTATTCTTGACGGTTAAGATTTTCTCCAATGGTTAATTATATTTAAAGATTTAAATCCTTTTTTTCCATATAAACCAGGTCAACCCTTTTACATTTCTTAAAGAAGAGGTAAAAAACAGTGAACAAAAGGAAAAGAGGGCCAGAGCAAAGAAACATAAAAAGTAAAATACTACTTAAAATATATATTCCTCCTAAGCTAATACATATACATTCCCCAAATTTCTGATGCTTTTTAACCACGATTAAAAATATATTTAACCTTTCAATATTCCATTGAATGTGCCTAGTCATCTAATCCTTTAACTCTTATTCAAAACATTTTTTTCTATTTTATAGTTTATAATTTCCCTAAATTCAGACACATTTAATTATCTAAAACATTTCCTTCATCTTCTAGGCCAGTGGTTCTCAACCTTTTTAAATCCGCGATCCCCCAACCGGTCGTAAGTCGAGGACTACTCAACCGGTCGTAAGTCGAGGACTACCCAACTGGTGCAGCACCGTTTGCAGAATGGGACTTTTGGCGGGCTCAGCAGGGCAGAGACAGCCTGGACAATTCCTGTTGGCTTTGGAAAGCCAATAGAATGAGACTCTATTCAAGAGAGTCTATTCTATTGGCTTTCAAAAGCCAATAGAATAAAAGGGAGTAGCACAGCTAAGGAAAAGGGGGGAAAAATGGCGGACTGCGTTGTTTGGCGACCCCTATGAAATGGTCGTTCGACCCCAAATGGGGTCCCCACCCACAGGTTGAGAACCACTGCTCTAGGCCTTTTCACCAGTATTATATTACTTATATCAAGAAATAAAATAAAAAAGGGGGGAAAAAAAGCACACAGTATTATTTAAGGAATTCATCCCTCTTAGAATGACATACGTATTCAGAATCTTTTCTATTTCTTTAACCATATTCCAACAAATGTTTCTTTTTTAAAATAATTCTGTCCGGTAGATCCCATCATCTATTTTCTTAATTTTCACTTTGATCTTTTTTTCCTTTGACCGGGATCCTTCTTGATCAACGTGTTTTGCTGAATCAGATTTTTTCCCCCCGTATATTCATGACTGTTGCTGTAGGTATAAGAAGTAAATCGAATAAAGTGTCTTTACGTGAGGCTTTTGGTCTTCCACGTTTCTTGAAAATCTTGCTCTTTTTCTCGTCCATGGCTTCTCTTATCACTTCCTTTCGGTCTGATTCCATTTTATCCAATCTGGTTTTTTTTTTTTTTTTTTGTCCTCAGATTTATTTTGGCGTCTTAAGGGATGAGTTGTTTTTTTTTTCCCATTCTCCATTTTTCCCCACTAGGATTAAATCATGTTTTCTTGCTTTGTGAAGTTCCATCTTTGAGTCTCCTTTTTCAATTTGATGTCCGCTTATTTGTTTTGTCTGCTCCTTCTCTGTTGTTCTTTCCTGGAAGTTTTTATTGTTGTTGTAGAGTTAATTTAGAAATAGATTGCTTTATATTTGCGAATTTATTTTGGATTTCTTCGTGATTTGAACTCCGTGTCATTTGAATTAATTGCAGTATACTATAAATCTCCCCCTGACAAGTATTTATGTTTTCTCGGGGTGTTCTATCTACATGTCTCTGATCCATGATGGCCGAAAGTTAAAAGTTTTCCTTCTTCTCTGCAAATAGCTTTGGCGTCCAGGTTAAATAAATATTGCTAATCCAAAGAGTTCAAAAAAGATTATAAACGTTTATAATTCTCTCTTGGTCTGCAGCCCAGTTTGTTTTCTGTGTTTTTGGTTTTTTTTTTTTTTGGTTACAGCTTTTCTTTATGATTAAAGCTTTGAAGGTCACAAACACAGATTAGCTTTTCCCAGCTTTTAGCACAGTGGTTCTCAACCTTTTTAATGCCGCGACCCCCCAACCGGTCGTAAGTCGAGGACTACTCAACCGGTCATAAGTCGAGGACTACTCAACTGGTGCAGCACCGTTTGCAGAAGGGGACTTTTGGCAGGCTCAGCAGGGCAGAGACAGCCCTGGACCATTCCTATTGGCTTTGGAAAGCCAATAGAATGAGACTCTATTCAAGAGAGTCTCTTCTATTGGCTTTCCAAAGCCAATAGAATAAAAGGGAGGAGCACAGCTAAGGAAAAGGGGGAAAAAAAATGGCGGACGGCGTTGTTTGGCGACCCCCGTGAAATGGTCGTTCGACCCCAAATGGGGTCCCGACCCCACCGGTTGAGAACCGCTGGTTTAGCAAGTTCTCTCTGGACATCGTCACGGTCATAATCTTCATCCACCAGTTTTAAACAGGTGTGAAATGGGCCGCAGCCGAGTATGGGCTGTGGCCCAGGGATTGGGGAACTCCTGCATTAGGACTCTGAGATGGCTCTTTACAGTTACTACTACAATTAATCAGTGGAACAGCCTGCCTCCAGAAGCAGTAAATGCTCCAACACTGGAAGTTATTAAGAAGAGACTGGACAGCCATTTGTCCGAAATGGTGTAGGGTTTCCTGCCCAAGCAGGGGGCTGGACTAGATGACCTCCAAGGTCCCTTCCAACTTTACTACTATTATTGTCTCTTTGGGTACCGTACTGAGCCAGGTAACGGAGCCCATTTGTTCTTGAGCATCAGGAGAGAAGTGGGATCCGTTGGGACCCTCGGAGCCCTGGATCCAAACCCCAGGATTCTTTCCTTCCTGGCGCAGGTGACCTTCGAGGACGTGGCCATTTATTTCTCCCGAGAGGAGTGGGAAGAATTAAGCGAAGGCCAACGGGAGCTGTACCAAGCGGTGATGATGGAGAATTACGAGGCAGTTCTTTCCTTGGGTAAGAACGACTTCATTGCTCAGGTGCTGGAGGGAAGAGGGTGAGTTGACTTCCCACAATCCTCCTTGGCCCCAGACTTGTGTCTCCCACAGAGGTCAGCTGGACGCTTCTGGGGAACCACCTTCAAGCAGCAAGAGATGAAGGCCACAGACCTTCTCCTCGTTGGGTGCCTTTGATGGTGGAGCTTCCGTTGCACTATCAAAGGCCCGTGGCGACGATCTCCACAGCCGTGGCGACGATCTCCACGGCCTCAGACCATCCGTGGTGCCTTTGCTGGAAGAGAACGGACGCTTAGAGGTCTCCCCGTTTGGAGGACATTTGATTGACAGACCTTCGGTCTCTTGAGGATGGAGCGGCTTCGGGTTCATGCTTAGAAGAGGCCCCCTCCCCCCCGGGGCCTCGGGAGATCGAGTCTGTCTTCCAAATGCCGTGCTGGGTTTGGACGATGGGATTCGTAGTCCGAGCCGCTCTGAAGGGCGTGCTAGAACCTTCGGAAGGGGCTCCCGAGGTCCTCGAATCTGAATGTCCTGCTCAAAGCAGGAAAGCAGATAAAAAATAACCCCCCCCCAAAGATGGCAGTCCAGCCTGTGCTTGAATACCACCCGGGACCAGGAGCATCACCTTTGGGATAGGTAAGGAAGCTTCTACTCTAACGTTCATTCATTCAGACCTTACCTACCTGTCTATTTAGTCCACGAATGGGATATTTGTAGCCCAGGTCCTTGATGCTGTCTGAGTTTGGGGGTTTCTTTGGAGACATTTCGTGATCCGACTGGAGAACACCATCAGGGTTAGAAGGGAGAGGGATTTGCAGGGAGGAGGAGAAGGAGAAAAGAAGAAGAAGAAGAAGAAGAAGAAGAAGAAGAAGAAGAAGAAGAAGAAGAAGAAGAAGAAGAAGAAGAAGAAGAAGAAGAATGAAGAACAGGAGGAGGAGGAGGAGAAGAAAGAAGAAGAAGAAAATAATAAGAATAATAATATTAATATTAAGAAGAAGAAGAAAAAGAAGAAGAGAAGAAGAAGAAGAAGAAGAAGAAGAAGAAGAAGAAGAAGAAGAAGAAGAAGAAGAAGAAGAAGAAGAAGAAGAAGAAGAAGAAGAAGAAGAAGAAGAAGAAGAAGAAGAAGAAGAAGAAGAATAAGAAGAATAAGAAGAAGAAGAAGAAGAAGAAGAAGAAGAAGAAGAAGAAGAAGAAGAAGAAGAAGAAGAAGAAGAAGAAGAAGAAGAAGAAGAAGAAGAAGAAGAAGAAGAAGAAGAAGAAGAAGAAGAAGAAAGGAAGAAGGAGGAGGAGGAGGAGGAAGAAGAAGAAAGAAGGAAGAAAGAAGAAGAAGAAGAAGAAGAAGAAGAAGAAGAAGAAGAAGAAGAAGAAGAAGAAGAAGAAGAAGAAGAAGAAGAAGAAGGAGGAAGGAGAAAGAAGAAGAATAAGGAAGAAGGAAAAAAAGAAGAAAGAAGAAGGAAGAAGAAGAAGGAAGAAAAAAGAAAGAAGAAGAAGAAGAAGAAGAAGAAGAAGAAGAAGAAGAAGAAGAAGAAGAAGAAGAAGAAGAAGAAGAATAAGAAGAAGAAGAATAAGAAGAAGAAGAAGAATAAGAAGAAGAAGAAGAAGAAGAAGAAGAAGAAGAAGAAGAAGAAGAAGAAGAAGAAGAAGAAGAAGAAGAAGAAGAAGAAGAAGAAGAATCATCATCATCATCTATGGGGTCTTCAGTGCTCTCTGAGCTTGGATGTTTTCTTGCAGACGTTTCATGACCCAACTAGGGAATGTTATCCGTGTTAGGAGGGATTGTGGAGAGGAGGAGGAGGAGGAGGAGGAGGAGGAGAAAGAAGAATCTATGGGGACCTTAGTGCTCTCTGAGCTTGGATGTTTCTTGCAGACGTTTCATGACCCAACTAGGGAATGTTATCAGTGCTAGAAGGGAGGAGGGATTGTGGAGAGGAGGAGGAGGAGGAGGAGGAAGAAGAATCTATGGGGACCTTAGTGTTCTCTGAGCTTGGATGTTTTCTTGCAGACGTTTCATGACCCAACTAGGGAATGTTATCAGTGCTAGAAGGGAGGAGGGATTGTGGAGAGGAGGAAGAGGAGGAGGAAAAGAAGAACAAGAAGGAGAAGAAGAAGAAGAAGAAGAAGAAGAAGAAGAAGAAGAAGAAGAAGAAGAAGAAGAAAGAAGAAAGAAGAAAGAAGAAAGAAGAAAGAAGAAAGAAGAAAGAAGAAGAAGAAGAAGAAGAATCATCTATGGGGTCCTGTGGGGTGGGGTCCCTGGTGCTCTCTGAGCTTGGTGGTTTCCTTGCAGATGTTTCATGACCCATCCAGGTAACCACATCAGTGCAGGAAAGGAGTGAGGATATAGAACTGATCCCACTCCCTTCTAGCACTGACGACATCACTTCGTTTGGTAATGAAATGTCTGCAAGAAAGCAACCAACTCAGAGGACACCAAAGACCCTACTGTCCTTCCTCCTCTTCCACCTCCTCCTCCTCCTCCTCCCCTCTTTCCTCTCCTCTTCTCCTCTTCTCCACAACCTTCACTCCCTTCTAGCACTGATGTTATTACCTAGTTTGGTAATGAAACATTTGCAAGGAAACCACCCAGCTCAGGCAGCACCAAGGATCCCTCCGGTTAGGCCCATTATTCTGCACGTCTAGGACAACATGGAAGAGGTCCTCACCTTCTTCTAAGTGAGGTTGTTGGAGGTTCAATCTGCTCTGCTCGGCCTCTTCCCTTTCGTCCCATATCTTTCCATGGGACTCGGTTCTGGTCCCCGCACTCTTTCTCCGAAGCCAGGTCCAATTTCTCTGGATCCTTCTGAACCCAAGGGGGCGGGCGTCCAAGGAGAGATCCCTTCTTGAGATTTGGAAAGCCCATTACAGGTAGTCCTCGACTGAACAACCATTGTTTGAGCCCCCCCCCCCAAATTTACATCGCTGCACAAGAAATTTGTTCAGCGCGTGATGTCCCGTTTTACGCCCTTTCCCGGCTCGGTTGTGAAGGGAGTCCCGGCCGTTTTTAAAGGAGCCAGATGATTGTTAAGTGAATCCGGCTTCGCCCCCCCTCCCTTGACTCTGTTTGTCGGGAGGTCGCAAAAAAGGGGATCCGGTGACTCCCAACACAGTGGCAACCGTCATAAACACGTCTGTTGCAAAGCATCACGTGACCCTGGGGATGGTGCAATGATCGTAAGGGTGAAAAACGGACGTACTGTATATGCCGGCGTATTAGGCGACCCAGCGTATAAGACGACCCCCATCTTTATCGCCAAGTCGCCTTCCTAGAACGTCGTCTTATACCCCGGAAACCTACCAGTATTTCCGGCGTATAAGACGACTCGGCGTGTAAGACGACCCCCGTCTTTGGCGCCGTTTAGCGCTTCCGGAAGTCGTCTTATACGCCGGCATATACGGTAAGTCCCTTTATTCAGGGCCGCTGTAACTTTAAACCGTCACTGAAGGAACTGTTGCAAGTCGAGATCTATATAACGACTCCTGCTGGAGCAGGGGGCTGGACTAGGTGACCTCCGAGGGCCTTTTCCGACTCTGTTATTCTGTATGGGTAGTTCTCAACTTACAGCAAGTCATTTACCGATCGGTCTCAAGTTATACTGAAAAAAAAGTGACCTCGGAGCGTTTTTTTCACGCTTACGACCGTCGCACTAGCCCCGTGGTCACGCGATCAACATTCAAAGCTTTGGCAACTGACTCACATTTACGGTGGTCACTAAACGAACCGTGGCAAACTGAGGACTCCCCGTGTTTAGGAAATTTGGAAGGGATCGACAAGGGACTTCAGATTTCCCCGTTCGTCCAAGGAGAGGATTTACCGCTGGTCTCGGGGATCGGAGAAAAGTCCCAGTTCCCAACAGCCAGTTGCTTCCTCCGAATCTCCCAGTTTGTGTGTGGGGGGAGACTGGTCAGGACTGGGGAGGGCAGCTTCCCCTCCCCTCTGGGGTCTGGGGATGGAAAATAGACAGGGAATGAGTTGAGATCGCTTTGCTTTTTTCTCTGTTTCCGACAGGCCTCCTGCGCGTCACGCCGCAGATTATCAACCAGATCGAACGTAAGGAGGCCGTTGTTACAGGAGAATTGTGGCAGCCGTGTAAATGGACACATCTACAAGGCCAGTGGCCAGGTCAGAATTTCTTTACCGCTTGGTTGAGAACAAGGAAAATGTGGGATAAGAAAAAGGAAGAGCGCACGGGGGGGGGAGTGTTCACTCGTGATAATCCTCGATTTACGATTTCGCAACTGTTCAAAGTTCCAAGGGCACTGGAATAAAAGGGACTTAGGACCGTTTTACATCCTTCTGACCACTGCGGTCTCTCCGTGGTCGTGTGATCCACATTCAGATATAAATCTGGCTTTCCCTGTTGACTTTACTCGTCGGATGGTCGCGAAAGGAGGATCGCGTTACCCCGGGACATTGCGACCGTCCTAAATATGAGCCTGGCAACTGGCTCATGTTTAGGACAGTCGCAATGTCCCGGGGTAACGCGATCCTCCTTTCGCGACTGTCCGATGAGCAACAGGCTCATATTTAGGACGGTCGCAATGTCCCGAGGTAACGCGATCCTCCTTTCGCGACCGTCCAACGAGCAACAGGCTCATATTTAGGACGGTCGCAATGTCCCGGGGTAACGCGATCCTCCTTTCGCAACCATCCGACGAGCAAAGTCAACAGGGAAAGCCAGATATATTTCATAGCCGTGCGACTGACCGAACCGGCAGGGCGTTACTTAGCGGCTGGGGAGCTGTGCTTTCGGGAATAATTGTGGTTGGGGGTTGGCAAGCTCAAAAGATCACGGTATGTCATTTTCGACATGCAGGGTATCGCTCGGCCCTGACTCATTTCGAGCGATGCCCAGAATCTCGCACAAATGTCTCTGGAATCGCAGCAACTCGCAAGTCGATCCGCGGAGCAGGAGATTCCAGCGACGACATTTGGTTCCGGGGGAATTTTGGGCGGGGGGGGTCAAAACAGTCAAGATGGCCGCCGCAGGTGCCTGACGGACATCAAAGGGGGTTTAGCGGCGCAGGGGCCATCTTGCCTTCTTCCCCCTGGATGCTGCTGAAAAAGCGGCAAGCCGGGGAGGGACGGTTGTGACGTCGACACGGCCATCTCTGAGCGGAGATTTTCAGTTGGTTGCTAGGTAACCATTTTTGGGTGGGTGGGTGGGTGAGAAGAAATGGGGTAGAAATCTAATTATGATTCTCCATCCCGCCCACGGTGACGAGGTGTCCTCTTTCTTCCAGCAGGAGATGGTCTCGCAATGGTGGACGAAGGTGAGGGCAGAGCGGAGACCGGGTCCCCTGTGATGCCCACGGGGAAGAGGAAGAAAGGCCGCCCCCGGACCGCCAACCCGGTACCCAAACCCGAAAACAAAGGTCCCCCACGGGTGACGCTGAAGATGAACCCACCAAAGTGCCCCGAATGCGGTAAAACCTTCCTCAGCAACGTGGCCATGACTATCCACATCCGGACGCACACCGGAGAACGCCCGTTCAAGTGCCACCTCTGCCCCAAGGCCTTCCCCTCCCGGGGGGACCTCAAGCGGCACATCAAGACCCACCTGCGCAGGAAGCCGTCCCCACCGCTCGTGCCCCGCAGCGGCGCCTCGAAAAAGAGCTTGGCGGCCAAGATGCAGCTGCAGGGTCACCTGCGCTGCCTGCCTGATCCGAAGAAACCCTACAGTTGCGCGGAGTGCGGGAAGAGCTTCCACAAGAAGGCGAGCCTCCGCAAACACCAGGGGACGCACTCGACGGAGAGGCCCTTCGCCTGCCTGGAGTGCGGGCGCAGCTTCCGGCTCAAGCAGATCCTGGTGGCGCACATGGCCTCGCACATCAAGGAGCGCCCCTTCCCCTGCGAACAGTGCGGGAAGTGCTTTGCCCAGGAGCGCAACGTGCGCAGCCACCAGAGGGTGCACACTGGCGAGAAGCCCTTCCTGTGCATGGCGTGCGGGAAGCGTTTTGGCTACAAGCAGCATCTGGTCAAGCACCTACGCTTCCATACCGGCGAGCGCCCATACCGATGCCCCGAGTGTGAGAAGACCTTCCGGGATAAAGCCACGCTGAACATCCACTACCGCATGCACACCGGCGAACGGCCGTACCGGTGTCCTTTCTGCAGCAAGACCTGTCGGCAGAAGCAGCACCTAAACAGTCACCTGAAGGTCCACCGGGGGGAGACGCTGCCCCTGGGGGACACCACCGGGCTGACCCTGCAAAAGGTGCGCGCCAAGGAGAAGCCGTACGAGTGTCCGCAGTGTCAGAAGCGCTTCCGGAACAAGAAAATCATGTTGGTGCACCAGAAGACACACAAAGACGACGTGCCGCAAAGCGCCCCGCTGCAGAGCAAGAGGGACCCGCTTGTGGCAGAGAGAAAGGCCCACGGGGCAGGTAGGAAGAGGAAGGATGCGGGGCTCCCTTCAGGGCTGGCGTCCGCCCAGCCGCCGGTGGCCCCCATCGCCTGCGCCGACTGCGGGAGGCGATTCACGCAGAGGAAGTACCTGACGCTGCATCAGCGGAGCCACAGGTGAGGAGACGGTGCTTCCCGTCGGAATCTCATCGCCCACGAAGACTCTCTCGGGGTGGCGCGCGGCACGGGGACCGCCGCGGAGGAGGTGCCGGTTTGCGAGGCGCTGCCCACAAAAATGTCTAGACACAGCGCGGCGAGAAACATTGCTTTATTGTAGACAGCGATGCGCTGTTTTGACCCCCCCCCCAGGACTAAAATAACTCCAGCTTTTACTCCTGCCCTTGTGGGACAAGGGACAGCGGGCTGTTCTCCCAGTTTTGAGAGTTGACAGTCTCTCCCGCAGGTTTCGGATTGGTGTATCTCTGGTGTATCCAGCGGAGGACCATCAAAACCAGCTCAATAGTTGCTAGAGCACGGGTGTCAAACGTGCCACGTCACATGACACGGCGCGAGGTGTCGCCGCTTTTTTGGGCATTGCCGGAACTGGGATGAGTGCGGCCTCGGCATGGTGCAACCGGAAGTTGTGACACCCCCTTCCGAAGTGCGTCACGCTAAGCCCGAAAGACCCATCGGTCTTTGCCCCCACTTGATCGTTCCTCTTCCAGCTCCGTGATTGTGAAAAACGGAGTGGCCGTCCCCGTGGTGTTCCTCCATAAATACAGGTAGTCCTCGACTTAACGACAGTTCAAAGTTACAACGGTGCTGGAAAAATGGGGACTTACGCCCCCTTTTTTCACACTTACCGACCGTTGCAGCGTCCCCAGGGTTGACGGCATTAAAATTCAGGCCCTCGAGCAACTGGTTCCTCTTTGTGACCGTGGTTGCGATTCCCTTTTTATGACTTTCTGACCAGCAAAGCCAGATTCACTTAACGACTGAGCTACCAACTTATCCACGGCGGTGTTTCGCTGGACAACCGGGGCAAGAACGGTCGTCAAACCGGGGCAAACCTCCCTGAACCGACGTCTCACCCGAAAACAGACATTTGGGGGCTCTCTGGTTGTCGTAAGTCGAGGACGGCCTGTATGCAAAAGGGTCCCTTATTCCCGCCAATGCCCTCGGACGTCGCTTCGCCCTTCGAACACCTTGGAAGGCGTTTGGGATGCTGGGACTTTGCTCCATGAAAAACTGCGGCGGGTTTCGGCCGGAAGCTGGAAGTGGTGAGCGGAACGTTCCTGGGTCCAGCAGGCTGGATTGTGACCAAAGAACCACTTTTCAAGACAGCCGCAATAAACCAGAAAATTAATACGATGGAGGAGGAGGAGGAAGAGGAAGGGCTGTGGGGTCCTTGGTGCTCTCTGAGCTGGGTGGTTTCCTTGCAGACGTCTCGTGACCCAACTAGGGAACATCATCAGTGCTGGAAGGAAGGAAGGAAGGAAGGAATGGAGGGAGGGAGGACTGTGGGGTCCCTGGTGCTCTCTGAGCTGGGTGGTTTCCTTGCAGACGTCTCGTGACCCAACTAGGGAACATCATCAGTGCTGGAAGAAAGGAAGGAAGGAAGGAATGGAGGGAGGGAGGACTGTGGGGTCCCTGGTGCTCTCTGAGGTGGGTGGTTTCCTTGCAGACGTCTCGTGACCCAACTAGGGAACATCATCAGAGCTAGGAGGAGGATCGTGGAGCGAAGGGGGGGAGGAGGCGTTGAAGTCCACCCCTCTTAAAGGATGCCAGCTGGGGGATTCTGGGCATTGAATTCTCCACTCTCGAATGATGCTGGCTGAGGAATTCTGGGCGTTTAGATCCACCCCTCTTAACATGCAGACTCTGGGACTTGAATTCAACGCCTCTTAATGTTCTGGCTAAGGATTTCTGGGGGCTGAACTCCACCCCTCTTGAAGCACGCCGGCTGGGGGATTCTGGGAACTGAAGTCCCCACTCTTAAAGCGTGCCGGCTGGGGGATTCTGGGAATCGAAGTCCTCCCCTCTTAAAGCAGGCCAGCTGGGGGATTCTGGGACTCGAAGTCCTCCCCTCTTAAAGCAGGCCGGCTGGGGGATTCTGGGAACTGAAGTCCCCACTCTTCAAGCGTGCCGGCTGGGGGATTCTGGGAGTCAAAGTCCTCCCCTCTTAAAGCATGCTGGCTGGGGGATTCTGGGAGTTGAAGTCTTCCCCTCTTATAGTATGCTAGCTGGGGGATTCTGGGAGTGGAAGTCCTCCCTCTTAAAGCATGTTGGCTAGGGGATTCTGGGAGTTGAAGTCCTGCCCACTTAAAGCAGGCCGGCTGGGGGATTCTGGGAGTGGAAGTCCTCCCTCTTAAAGCATGTTGGCTAGGGGATTCTGGGAGTTGAAGTCCTCCCCTCTTAAAGCAGGCCAGCTGGGGGATTCTGGGAATCGAAGTCCTCCCCTCTTAAAGCAGGCCGGCTGGGGGATTCTGGGAACTGAAGTCCCCACTCTTAAAGCGTGCCGGCTGGGGGATTCTGGGAGTCAAAGTCCTCCCCTCTTAAAGCATGCTGGCTGGGGGATTCTGGGAGTTGAAGTCTTCCCCTCTTATAGTATGCTAGCTGGGGGATTCTGGGAGTGGAAGTCCTCCCTCTTAAAGCATGTTGGCTAGGGGATTCTGGGAGTTGAAGTCCTGCCCACTTAAAGCAGGCCGGCTGGGGGATTCTGGGAGTGGAAGTCCTCCCTCTTAAAGCATGTTGGCTAGGGGATTCTGGGAGTTGAAGTCCTCCCCTCTTAAAGCAGGCCGGCTGGGGGATTCTGGGAGTGGAAATCCTCCCTCTTAAAGCAGACCGGTTGGGGGATTGTGGGAGTGGAAGACCTCCCCTCTTAAAGGATGCTAGCTGTGGGATTCTGGGAATGGAAGTCCTCCCCTCTGGAAGCATGTCGGCTGGGGGATTCTGGGAGTCAAAGTCCACCCCACTTAAAGCAGACCAGCTAGGGGATTCTGGGAGTGGAAGTCCTCCCCACTTAAAGCAGGCCAGCTGGTGGATTCTGGGAACTGAAGTCCCCACTCTCTAGGCTCCATTTTGCATTTCCGGTCGATCCAATCTGGACGAAATTCTGACCGGATATGTTCCGGTCAGCCCATCTTTCTTCCGGAACTTGCCATATTTCTGTCATTGGAGCCTGCCTCAAGTGGATTTGGCCTTCCCCCAAGAGAGTACAGGAAATGCTCAACTCCTTTAGTGACGCTTCCGACAGTTACGACCGCACTTTTTAAAAAAGCGTTTTCCCCCTCTCACGGCCGTTGCTGCACATCCCCAGAGGTCAAAATTCAGATGCTTGGCCTCTGGCTCCTCTTTTATGACGGTCGCAGCATCCCGGGGTCACGCGGTTTCCCGTTTTGCGACCGTCGGAGAAAGAACGTCACGGGGGGGGGCAAGCCGGAATCACTTCATAACCGGGGTTGGGTGGCCTTATTGAACCGCTGCAGCGCTTCGCGTAACGGCGGCGGCGAGAAAGTGTGTAACCTGAGGCAAAGCCCCGCTTGACGGCCGTCTCGCTTAGCGACGGGAATTTTGGGGCTCGGTGGCGGTCCTAAGGCAAGGGCCGCCGGCGAGCCATCGTCACCAACCGAGTTTAATGGTAGCCGGGCACCGCCCGTGGGGGTGCAGCCACGTACCCTCCCTCCGGTTGCTCCAGAGACTGAGTGGCTTCTGCCGACTGGCTTGGCAAAAGGGATCTTCGGCACCTGCCTTTCGCTCCAAGGCGGTCGGTCGGCCTCTCCGGGTGCAGCGCCTGGCGGAAGGCTCAAGCGGCAAGAAGGGGAAGGGTACTGGGAGCTGCAGCTGGGTGAGCCTGGAGGCTGCAACCTGGAGAATCCCCCCCCCCAAAGCCTATACATCTCCCCCAAGTCTTCCTTCCTCCCATTGCCCTGTGTCCATCCTTCCTTCCTATCCTTCCTTTCTCTTCCTGTCCTTCCTTCCTTCCTCTGTCCATCCTTCCTTTCTGTCCTTCCTTCCTCTGTCGTGTGTCCTCCTTCCTTTCCTTCCTCGGTCGTGTGTCCTTCCTTCCTTTCCTGTGTCCTCCCTCCCTCCTTCCTTCCTGTCCTCTGTCTTTCCTTCCTTTCTTCCTTGCTGTCCTGTATCCTTCCTTCCTTCCTCCTGTGTCCTCCCTCCCTTCCTTCATGTCCTGTCTTTCCTTCCTTTCTTCCTTGCTGTCCTATATGCATCCATCCATCCTTCCTTCCTTCCTCCTGTGTCCTCCCTCCCTCCTTCCTTCCTGTCTTTCCTTCCTTTCTTCCTTGCTGTCCTGTATCCTTCCTTCCTTCCTCCTGTGTCCTCCCCCTCCCTCCTTCCTTCCTTCCTGTCCTCTGTCTTTCCTTCCTTTCTTCCTTGCTGTCCTTCTTCCTGTGTCCTCCCTCCCTCCCTTCCTGTCCTGTCTTTCCTTCCTTTCTTTCTTGCTGTCCTGTATCCTTCCTTCCTTCCTTCCTTCCTTCCTTCCTTCCTTCCTTCCTTCCTTCCTTCCTTCCTCCTGTGTCCTGCCTCCCTTCCTTCCTGTGTCTTTCCTTCCTTTCTTCCTTGCTGTCCTGTATCCATCCTTCCTTCCTAAAACGATTAGGGGACTGGAGGCTAAAACATCTAAGGAACGGTTGCTGGAATTGGGTCTGTTTAGTTTGACGAAGAGAAGGATGAGGGGGGACATGATAGCAGTCTTCCAGTATCTCAGGGGCTGCCCCAAAGAAGAGGCAGTCAAGCTATTCTCCAAGGCGCCTGAAGGCAGGACAAGGAGCAACGGGTGGAAACTGATCAAGGAGAGAAGCAACCTGGAACTAAGGAGAAACTTCCTGACAGTGAGAACAATTAACCAGTGGAACCGCCTGCCTCCAGAAGGGGGGAATGCTTCAACACTGGAGGATTCGAAGAAGAGACAGGACAGCCATTTGTCCGAAATGGTGTAGGGTTTCCTGCCTGAGCAGGGGGTTGGACTAGATGACCTCCAAGGTCCCTTCCAACTTTATTATTACTATTATTAGGCTGGACAGCCATTTGACTGAAATAGTATAGGGTTTCCTGCCTGAGCAGGGGGTTGGACTAGATGACTTCCAAGGGTCCCCTTTATTACTATTACTGTCCTTCCTTGCTCCCCTGTGTCCATCCATCCATCCAAAATAACAAGAGTTGGAAGGGCCCCGGGGAGATCATCTAGTCCAGCCCCCTGCTCAAGCAGGAGACCCTTAGAGAGTCGTCCAACGACAGCGTTGGAAGGGACTTTGGAGGTCATCCAGTCCAACCGTCTGCTCAAGCAGGAGACCTGAGACCACTTCAGACCCCTCTCAAGCCTCTGGGCGCCTCTGGATCCCTTGCCCACCACAGACCTGGGCGCTCACCCCAAAACCTCACAGAGCCCCCCCCTTCCCGGCGTGGAAACCCCTCCCCCCGGGGGAGGGAGGCGAGAAAGAACCAGATATCCTTCAGGAAGTTGCTGAAAATGGTTTATTGACTGGCAAAGACGAGAAAGATCTGAGCAGGGCTGGAGAATGGGGTGCCCCCGTGGCGCCCCGATTGTGGATCCTCGGAGGGAGGCGTCAATCAGCGCTTGGCGAGGTCGCCACCTGCAATGAAAAGACAAGATACTTGGAGGTGGGGTTCTGGGGGGGGGTCAGCTTGGAAGGCAGGACTTCTTCAAGGGTGGAAGATTTGGGGGTGAATGGGTGGGGGGTATCTCTTGAGCGGTGCCTCCTTGCAGAGCCCCCTTTGGGTTGGGGAGCTGAATAGGGGGCTGGACTGGCCGGGCCTGGAGCAGGGGGTCTCCAAAGTTGGCCCCTTGAAGACTTGTGGACTTCAACTCCCAGAATCCCCCCAGTCGGCCTGCTTTAAGAGGGGAGGACTTCAACATCCAGAATTCCCCAGCCAGCATGCTTTAAGAGGGGTGGGCTTCCATTCCCAGAATCCCCCGGACGGCATTCTTTAAGAAGGGAGGACTTCCAGAATCCCCCCACCCAGCCTGCTTTAAAGAGTGGAGGACTTCAACATCCAGAATTCCCCAGCCAGAAGGCTTTTAAGAGGGGTGGACTTCAACTCCCAGAATTCCTCCTTCAGAATGCTTTCAGAGGGGTGGACTTCCATTCCCAGAATCCCCCGGACGGTATTCTTTAAGAGTGGAGGACGTCCACTCCCAGAATCCCCCAGCCGACATGCTTTAAGAGGGGTGGACTTCAACTCCCAGAATCCCCTGGTCGGCATTCTTTAAAGAGGGGAGGACTTCCATTCCCAGAATCCCCCAGCTGGTATTCTTTAAGACGGGTGGGCTTCCAACACCCAGAATTCCTCATTCAGAATGCTTTGAAAGGCGTGGACTTCCACAATTTCTCATTCTAAATGCTTTAAGAGGGATGGACTTCAACTCCCAGAATCCCCCAGCCGGCCTGCTTTAAGAGGAGTGGACCTCAACTCCCAGAATCCCCCAGTAATACTAGAAATCAGAATTGTTTCTTTAAATAAAATTTGCTGAAATTCCTTATGCTCAATAACGAGAGGAAGATGTTAGGATATTTTAGCCATTTCTCTGTTTCTCTACTATTCCGCAGACAATAGCTGTTCCCTTCCTAATCAGCTTTTGTTTCCTTATCGACGTACACAAATAAAGTATCAGTGCTTGCTGAAATAGTGTACGATGTGGTTCCTTCTCTGCCATAGGGCAGGCCCTATCTTTGATCAGTTCTGAATAAACGTGTAACGTAAGAGAGCAAGTCTCTGCTCAGATCTGAATAAATGCGTAACTTAACAGAGTCTGTCTCTTTGCTCCGATCTGAAGAAACACGTAACTTAAGAGAGCAAGTCTCTGCTCAGATCTGAAGAAACGTGTAACTTGAGTCTGTCACTGCTCAGACCTGAAAAAACTTGTAACTTAAGAGAGTCTCTCAGATCTGAAGAAACACGTAACTTAAGAGTCTGTCTCTCTGTTCAGATCTGAATAAATGCATAACTTAAGAAAGTCTGTCTCTTTGCTCAGATCTGAAGAAACACGTAACTTAAGAGAGCATGTCTCTGCTCAGATCTGAAGAAACGTGTAACTTAAGAGAGTATGTCTCTGCTCAGATCTGAAGAAAGGTGTAACTTTCAAGAGAGTCTGTCTGCTCAGATCTGAAGAAACACGTAACTTAAGAGAGTATGTCTCTGCTCAGATCTGAATAAATGCGTAACTTTCAAGAGAGTCTGTCTCTTTGCTGAGATCTGAAGAAACACGTAACTTAAGAGAGTCTGTCTTTCTGCTAAGATCTGAAGAAACATGTAACTTAAGAGAATATGTCTCTCTGCTCAGATCTGAATAAACGTGTAACTTAAGTGAGTATGACTCTTTGCTCAGATCTGAATAAACGTGTAACTTAAGAGAGTATGTCTCTCTGTTCAGATCTGAATAAATGCATAACTTAAGAAAGTCTGTCTCTTTGCTCAGATCTAAAGAAACACGTAACTTAAGAGAGTATGTCTCTGCTCAGATCTGAAGAAACGTGTAACTTAAGAGAGTCTGTCTGCTCAGATCTGAAGAAACACGTAACTTAAGAGAGTATGTCTCTGCTCAGATCTGAATAAATGCGTAACTTTCAAGAGAGTCTGTCTCTTTGCTGAGATCTAAAGAAACACGTAACTTAAGAGAGTATGTCTCTGCTCAGATCTGAAGAAACACGTAACTTAAGAGAGTATGTCTCTGCTCAGATCTGAATAAATGCGTAACTTTCAAGAGAGTCTGTCTCTTTGCTGAGATCTGAAGAAACACGTAACTTAAGAGAGCGTCTCTCTGCTCAGATCTGAAGAAACGTGTAACTTAAGAGAGTCTGTCTGCTCAGATCTGAAGAAACACGTAACTTAAGAGAGTATGTCTCTGCTCAGATCTGAATAAATGCGTAACTTTCAAGAGAGTCTGTCTCTTTGCTGAGATCTGAAGAAACACGTAACTTAAGAGAGCGTCTCTCTGCTCAGATCTGAAGAAACGTGTAACTTAAGAGAGCGTCTCTCTGCTCAGATCTGAATAAATGTGTAACTTAAGAGAGTATGTCTCTCTGCTCAGATCTGAATAAACGTGTAACTTAAGAGAGTATGTCTCTCTGTTCAGATCTGAATAAATGCATAACTTAAGAAAGTCTGTCTCTTTGCTCAGATCTGAAGAAACACGTAACTTAAGAGAGCATGTCTCTGCTCAGATCTGAAGAAACGTGTAACTTAAGAGAGCGTCTCTCTGCTCAGATCTGAAGAAACGTGTAACTTAAGAGAGCGTCTCTCTGCTCAGATCTGAATAAACGTGTAACTTAAGAGAGTATGTCTCTCTGCTCAGATCTGAATAAATGCGTAACTTTCAAGAGAGTCTGTCTCTTTGCTGAGATCTGAAGAAACACGTAACTTAAGAGAGCTGTCTCTGCTCAGATCTGAAGAAACGTGTAACTTAAGAGAGCGTCTCTCTGCTCAGATCTGAATAAACGTGTAACTTAAGAGAGTATGTCTCTCTGCTCAGATCTGAATAAACGTGTAACTTAAGAGAGTATGTCTCTCTGTTCAGATCTGAATAAATGCATAACTTAAGAAAGTCTGTCTCTTTGCTCAGATCTAAAGAAACACGTAACTTAAGAGAGTATGTCTCTGCTCAGATCTGAAGAAACGTGTAACTTAAGAGAGTCTGTCTGCTCAGATCTGAAGAAACACGTAACTTAAGAGAGTATGTCTCTGCTCAGATCTGAATAAATGCGTAACTTTCAAGAGAGTCTGTCTCTTTGCTGAGATCTAAAGAAACACGTAACTTAAGAGAGTATGTCTCTGCTCAGATCTGAAGAAACACGTAACTTAAGAGAGTATGTCTCTGCTCAGATCTGAATAAATGCGTAACTTTCAAGAGAGTCTGTCTCTTTGCTGAGATCTAAAGAAACACGTAACTTAAGAGAGTATGTCTCTGCTCAGATCTGAAGAAACGTGTAACTTAAGAGAGTCTGTCTGCTCAGATCTGAAGAAACACGTAACTTAAGAGAGTATGTCTCTGCTCAGATCTGAATAAATGCGTAACTTTCAAGAGAGTCTGTCTCTTTGCTGAGATCTGAAGAAACACGTAACTTAAGAGAGCGTCTCTCTGCTCAGATCTGAGAAACGTGTAACTTAAGAGAGCGTCTCTCTGCTCAGATCTGAATAAATGTGTAACTTAAGAGAGTATGTCTCTCTGCTCAGATCTGAATAAACGTGTAACTTAAGAGAGTATGTCTCTCTGTTCAGATCTGAATAAATGCATAACTTAAGAAAGTCTGTCTCTTTGCTCAGATCTGAAGAAACACGTAACTTAAGAGAGCATGTCTCTGCTCAGATCTGAAGAAACGTGTAACTTAAGAGAGTATGTCTCTGCTCAGATCTGAAGAAAGGTGTAACTTTCAAGAGAGTCTGTCTGCTCAGATCTGAAGAAACACGTAACTTAAGAGAGTATGTCTCTGCTCAGATCTGAATAAATGCGTAACTTTCAAGAGAGTCTGTCTCTTTGCTGAGATCTGAAGAAACACGTAACTTAAGAGAGTCTGTCTTTCTGCTAAGATCTGAAGAAACATGTAACTTAAGAGAATATGTCTCTCTGCTCAGATCTGAATAAACGTGTAACTTAAGTGAGTATGACTCTTTGCTCAGATCTGAAGAAACGTGTAACTTAAGAGAGTATGTCTCTCTGTTCAGATCTGAATAAATGCATAACTTAAGAAAGTCTGTCTCTTTGCTCAGATCTAAAGAAACACGTAACTTAAGAGAGTATGTCTCTGCTCAGATCTGAAGAAACGTGTAACTTAAGAGAGTCTGTCTGCTCAGATCTGAAGAAACACGTAACTTAAGAGAGTATGTCTCTGCTCAGATCTGAATAAATGCGTAACTTTCAAGAGAGTCTGTCTCTTTGCTGAGATCTAAAGAAACACGTAACTTAAGAGAGTATGTCTCTGCTCAGATCTGAAGAAACACGTAACTTAAGAGAGTATGTCTCTGCTCAGATCTGAATAAATGCGTAACTTTCAAGAGAGTCTGTCTCTTTGCTGAGATCTAAAGAAACACGTAACTTAAGAGAGTATGTCTCTGCTCAGATCTGAAGAAACACGTAACTTAAGAGAGTATGTCTCTGCTCAGATCTGAATAAATGCGTAACTTTCAAGAGAGTCTGTCTCTTTGCTGAGATCTGAAGAAACACGTAACTTAAGAGAGCGTCTCTCTGCTCAGATCTGAAGAAACGTGTAACTTAAGAGAGCGTCTCTCTGCTCAGATCTGAATAAATGTGTAACTTAAGAGAGTATGTCTCTCTGCTCAGATCTGAATAAACGTGTAACTTAAGAGAGTATGTCTCTCTGTTCAGATCTGAATAAATGCATAACTTAAGAAAGTCTGTCTCTTTGCTCAGATCTGAAGAAACGTGTAACTTAAGAGAATATGTCTCTCTGCTCAGATCTGAAGAAACGTGTAACTTTCAAGAGAGTCTGTCTCTGCTCAGAACTGAAGAAACACGTAACTTAAGAGAGTATGTCTCTTTGTCCATGCCGGACCCGACCTAGAGATCGTGCACAATGGTACATGGGCTGTGATTGTTAAACCGACTCTCCGGAATAACCGGAAACTCGATAGCGTATCTGAGGGTTGGCTCCTCATGGAAGGGCTATTTCCCCCTCTCTTCCTCCCAGGAGTATCAGCCTGGCTAGAGAGGCCCTTTTCCTGCCCGCTTAAGAGACCCGATCGAGACCTACCTTGGCAGCTGCTGCATTCGCATCCGCGGATGACCGGCAGAACCACGGGCTCCGTCTCGCCCCCGGGACACTGCAAGTTCAGGATGCGCACCGGGCTGACCGGATCCAGGCGGTAGCTGCAGCAGTCGCAAATCGTCTGCAGGTACGGCTCCTGCAACGCCAAGCCAGACGTGGTGAATTGTTCTCACGGTCAGGAAGTTTCTCCTTAGTTCTAGGTTGCTTCTCTCTTTGGTTAGTTTCCCTCCGTTGCTTCTCGTCCTGCCTTTGGGCGCTTTGGAGAAGAGCTTGACTGCCTCTTCTTTGGGGCAGCCCCTGAGATACTGGAACACAGCTATCATGTCCCATAGGTGGCACCATGCTCAATAGTAGTAACTGTGAGAGGGACCTCGGAGTCCTAGTAGACAATCACCTAAATATGAGCCAGCAGTGTGCAATAATACCACTTTACAAGGCCTTGGTAAGGCCACACTTGGAATATGGCATCCAGTTTTGGTCACCATGATGTAAAAAAGATGTTGAGACTCTAGAAAGAGTACAGAGAAGAGCAACAAAGGGGATCAGGGGACTGGAGGCTAAAACATCTAAGGAACGGTTGCTAGAATTGGGGATGTCTAGTTTAAGGAAGAGAAGGGGGGACAGGATAGCAGTCTTCAATATCTCAGGGGCTGCCCCAAAGAAGAGGCAGTCAAGCTATTTTTCAAAGCACCTGAAGGCAGGACAAGAAGCAACGGGTGGAAACTAAGCAAGGAGAGAGAAGCAACCTAGAACTAAGGAGAAACTTCCTGACTGTGAGAACAATTGACCAGTGGAACTCCTTGCCTCCAGAAGCAGTAAATGCTCCAACACTGGAAGTCTTTAAGAAGAGACTGGACAGCCATTTGTCCGAAATGGTGTAGGCTTTCCTGCCTGAGCAGGGGGTTGGACTAGATGACCTCCAAGGTCCCTTCCAACTTTACTACTATTACTATTAAACTAGACATACCCAATTCCAGCAACCGTTCCTTATATGTTTTACCCTCCAGTCCCCTGATCATCTTTGTTGCTCTTCTCTGCACTCTTTCTAGAGTTTCAGCATCTTTTTGACATCGTGGTGACCAAAACTGGATGCCGTATTCCAAGTGTGGCCTTACCAAGGCCTTGTAGACCGGGATTAACACTTCACGTGATCTTGATTCCGTCCCTCTGTTAATGCAGCCTAGCACTCTGTTGGCCTTTTTGGCAGCTGCAGCACACTGCTGGCTCATATTTAAGGGATCGTCCACTAGGACAGTGGTTCTTAACCTTTTTGAACGAATCGCCCCCTTGAGCCAATGAGGAGGTTGTCATCGCCCCCCTCCCCCAACATAACCTGTCAATCACAACATAGGAAATAATTCTTCAATTTATGCAAACACTTGTTTTGTTTTCTTTAAAATTGTCACCAGGACATATCGATGCAAATCATTTATTTCCAGTCTTTTTCCCCTATCTCAGTGGTTCTCAACCTGTGGGTCGGGACCCCATTTGGGATCGAACGACCATTTCCCGGGGGTCGCCAAACAACGCAGTCTGCCATTTTTTCCCCCTTTTCCTTAGCTGTGCTATTCCCTTTTATTCTATTGGCTTTTGAAAGCCAATAGAATAGACTCTCTTGAATAGAATCTCATTCTATTGGCTTTCAAAAGCCAATAGGAATTGTCCAGGCTGTCTCTGCCCTGCTGAGCCCGCCAAAAGTCCCATTCTGCAAACGGTGCTGCACCAGTTGAGTAGTCCTCGACTTACGACCGTTGAGTAGTCCTTGACTTACGATCGGTTGGGGGTCGCGGCATTAAAAAGGTTAAGAACCACTGCCCTATCTCAACTGTGTGAAAAAAGTTTGGTGCCCCCCATCACTTTATTCCCAAACTTTGTGATCCGTGTATTTCATTATTATCTTATTTATTCAAGACACTTCAAGGTAATGACCACGGAAAACAAAAATTCAATGGCAAGAACGTGAAATGCTCAAAAACAAAAACGGTAACCTTTCAGGATGGAACGACGAGTCAAATTTAAGACGCAAAAATATATATATATATAAAAAGGGCGTAAAGACAAACCGCCATGCAGGAACTAAGAATTTCAAGACGAAAACTCTGAAACTAAATTAAGATTCGGGGAAAGCATATATAGTCGCGCCCACGGTAAAAAGGATTAAAAAGACACAAAAGAAAATATAATATCGAACTGGAGGGCACGCTAAAAAAGTCCAATACAAAATGTTTCACACAGCCACTCGGCAGGCGATGTTTTGAAAGAAGCGCTGCCCCCTCCATCAGATATACAGCGATTCACTGTACGAAAAAAGTCTCAAAGTGTTCCCAAAACTTCTCGCTCCATCGCCCCCATATCAGCCCCCTTTTCATTCCTTCGCCCCCGCATCGCCCCATTTTGTTCCATAGCCCCCCTAAAAAATGAAATCGCCCCTGGGGGGCAATATTATCCAGGTTAAGAACCACTGCACTAGGACTCTCTCACAGTTACTACTGTTGAGCAAGGTACCCCCTATACTACACCTGTGCATTTGGTTTTTCTTGCCTAAATGTAGAACCTTGCTTTTTTCACCCTTGAATTTCATTTTGTTAGTTAGTGCCCAGTGTTCGAGTCTGTCCAGATCCTTCTGTATCTTAAGCCCGTCTTCTGGAGGGTTGGCTATTCCTGCCAGCTTGGTGTCGTC